>NW_022171654.1:0-524 GCF_008802855.1 Photinus pyralis
AGCGTTTCAAATGTGGAGTGCGTTGCAAGCAGTATTCCAAAGGAAAGGTATTGCCAGTCAAATCTATCTCCGAAAAAAACTTTTGACGATGAAATTCGATAAAGGAACGTTGGAAGGTCCTTCTTAAAATTTGAAGGAACGGTCAGAGAATTAAAATCAGTAGGTGCAAAATTAGAAGATGTTGACGTAGTTTGTCATTTGTTAATAACACTACCGAGTGAATACGACAACATAGTTACAGCTCTAGAAACCGTTGAAACAGAAAAACTAACCCTGGAATTCGTTAATAAATTACTAGATCAGGAGTATGTAAAAATGTAGAGGCAAATGTATGTGAACAAAATATTTTTGAATGTTGGCATCAAAGACTCCATTTGAATTATAAAAGCATGTTAAATTTAACACAATTGGTAGAAGGGTTAGAAATGCGCTTGTAACGATTATATAACTCCATGTATACAGGGTGACAATTTGAAAACTTACCACCCCCCATATCTTAGTAAATAAACGAGATATTTAAAAAA
>NW_022171655.1:0-2668 GCF_008802855.1 Photinus pyralis
TTTAAAATGAGCTTTAGGAGTCTACAGACAATTTTACACTGTGTACGTTTTTTATTGATAATTTAGTTAACCAGTATGCTAACAATAAAAAATCTTTTATTCAACAACTAGCAGTCCCGTCGAACTTGGTAGCGCCTTTGGGTAATCTCCTTTATTTTTCGTCCCCCATTCCCGTTTTTCCCCGGTGATGTGGAATCTTCGGGAAGTTCTTTTGGAGTACGCTTTTTTATTTATATAGGCAGACTCGACGAACGTTGTTAGCGAACTTCGTATATATGGGTACATTGGCCTGTATGGATAAAAATAAGCAAATGCTTATACTTGCAAAATTCAAAGTAAATACTCGTAACTGCCCCTTCATACTGGTCTGTTTAGCATCACTGCACTGCGTCCTGTCCTTCTGCTTAGCAGCGCTGCTAAGTCGCCCAGTGCGGAGGAGCACTTACGAGTATTTACTTTGAATTTCCATATTGTCATTACTCATTACAGTGTGCACATTTTTAAATCCTTTGAATTTTGTGGGTTAAAAGATACAGTTTCAGGACATGGTGTTGATATGTTGCAAAATCACACTGTGCACATTTTAAATGTTTGAAAGTATTGTGAGATGCGAGTTAACAGATGCCTACTTTGCTTTGTACTGGTAACGCCACATAGGAAGCTAAAAGGAGCTATGCGCAGATGACTAATTTAGAGTCTGCAGGAAGAGCGAAGAGCCAACTTTGCCTTTTTACATGACGCGTGCAGTAATTTGTTTCATGATCACACTGTGCACATTTTTAATCTTCTAAAGACTTGTGTCTTAAGAGATGTCGTTTCAGAAGATTTTGAAAATTTGTAGTAAGTATTGCGCATTTTTAAGCAACAAGCATTTATTGGTCATTACTATACACTAAGTCATTTACAGTTCATCGAAATCGCGAATATCTTATACCTGTCACTTTTTAATTGGCTGTAGAATCAGTATAAAAAATCCTATAAAGCTGAACACAGAATGAATTTATTGTAGGTTCCGTAATCACATTGGCCACATTTAAAATCGTTATAAGGATTGTGTGATAACAAATGATTTTTAAAATTGTGTTTAAAGTTAGTTGCGTGATCACACTGGGCACATTTAAAATTTTGAAAAGATTATGTGTTAAGAAATGACTTTTAAATGAATTTTATATTGGTTGCATAATCACACTGGACTTATTTGAAATCCTTGGAAGTTCTGTGTTTTATTTCGCTCTACAAGACACTGTTGAAAGATTTTCAATACAACGTTTCGTTTTGGAGAAATCATCATCAACTTTATTTTGTATATAAAAAAGTACACACTGTATTGGGTAGCATTTTTTATTACAAATACAACGATATACTGCAAAAAAAAAGTTGGAAACTTGGTTGCAACCTGATGGTGCACTCTCGTACAACGCCCTTATTGTACGAGAATACTTATCGGACAAATTTTTCATTTTAGAGGAAGTTGCACACATATCCCCATTTTCTCTTTTTTTTGTTGGGCCAACGTTTCAGATCAATGGCATTTTTTAACACTGATAGACAAAGTTTTTATTTCTTATGTATCTTTCCCATATCTTCCCTAATGGCCAAAGTAACTTTTCTTAACATTTTCTTTACTTTCTAGTGGAGACTGTTATTGAAAAACTATCTTCTCCTATCTGTCCTTTGAATATCCCAATGCAGGGAATGTTGTAGGTAAATATGAAAGCGTTTTAGAGAAGGTTACGAATCTGGGATGATAGAATATTTTCTTGATCTTTCCAAGAAAGAAAGTTAAAAAAAATTTTTTAGACATTCAATTATTGTTAAATGATTTTAAAAGTTAAACTGAAACGGGGAGAAATAACTACTTTTGTAACCGACTCTCTGACTACGGTAAAATTTTCAAACGAGTTTTAGGAAGATTACACATTTCCAGAAANTATTCATAAGATACAAATGAAATTTTCCAGAGATTCTGGGAAATTCCAGAAAGATTCCAGGGCAGTTTTCATAATATTTCTTGAAATTTAATTTGAAAAAACTGGATTTTTTTTTTAAATGTCAGCAAAAAGTGTGAATTGCATAATTTGTAGAATTACAGAATTCCAGAAATTTATAGTGCCATTTTAATGTCTTTTGAACTAATTCAATCTATATAACTTTTGATTTTGTGTACATAACAAACCACAGGAACAATAACACCCTAATATGTATTATTTGTATATTATATATAATTTTTTGAGGGTGGGGGGAACTCAATTAATACCAATAAATAAATTAGATGCATTTCAAAATCGAAAGATAGCTAATGTTAATTTTGTCCAATAAAAAAATAAATACATATAAATTATGGACAAGTAATATGATAAATTACAGCAAGTACTGGATTTATTCAAATTTAAAAAAAAAATGGGATTTGATTTTCCTTCACCAATTTCATCAATCTTGGTGCATCACATTTAAAAATGCTCTAAGGAATATTCTGATTTTTTAAAATATTTCTTTGCGTCCATTTTTTAAATTATTTTTGACAAACTTACCTGTTACACCCTGTATTACAATTCCGAAAAATACTAAATTAGTTATTACAAATTGAGTAAAAATGTGTTTTTACTTTCAGTTAAGGCAAAGCGCACTGAAAAAAGAAGATGCTGATCTTCAATTGGAAATGGAAAAG
>NW_022171656.1:0-673 GCF_008802855.1 Photinus pyralis
AATTAGCGAATTTTGGTGAGATAAGCTATCCAAAAGGGTTGATGAGGTGAGAGAGGAGAGAAGGGAGAAGCGGGTACGTGTACCTGAGGTGGTTGTGTTTATCCGTAAAAAGAAAGCACCGCCACAGTTTCGCGCTTCACTTTGCTCGTCAGTTTGACTTACTCGTATTAGTTTGACTTGTAGGAGTTGTAGGATTATGAATTCTGCGACTTAAGTTGGTAGGTACCATGTTGGTACGTCTAATAAGTAGCATCTTGAAAAAACTAAAATTCAACTGAAAATAGAAATTGACTCCCAGTGTTTCTGTATAACTATGTATACCACGTGTTTATTCTATCAACATTTACCAAAAATGGATATTAGGTACTTACATCAAACTTTTATCTAATATAAAAGGCGTGATTGCGGTGAAATAACCTCGAAACTTTCTCAAAAAACTCACTGAAATCTAGATAAACTATCCGATCGAATTGACAGCACACTATGAAATGAATAAATTAATTTTTTGACGGATATAGGTAGGCCGATCCATTGCCGATCGATGTAGCTGTTAAAACAATTGCCGTCGCACCGTCAAACGCGCGATTTTTAAATAGTCGTTCAGTTTTCTCCAATTTTTCAATTTTCTGCACGATTTTCTTAGTTTTTCTTGCCGTAAGAACCTTCTACACAG
>NW_022171657.1:0-513 GCF_008802855.1 Photinus pyralis
CTACATAACTAGTACGAATGCCAAAAGTGGCTTAAGGTATAAATACAAGAAAACTAGAGAGGGGTAGTGCAGCAAGGTCAAGTTCTGTACAATATTTAACACGAGGTTCATCTCATTCCTGTCCTTTCTCATGAATCTACAGGGTGTAGCATCTAAGAATCATAGTTCCTTTACCATAAAAATATCGAAAGAAATTAAGACCAAAATTTTACACAATTACCGTCGCCATGTCTCTAAAACATTTCACCAGTGGTGTGCTGTATTCGAGGCTGTATTCCAGTGACGTATCAAACTTATGTGTTTTTTAAATGGAACACCCCATCTTTTATTGAAGAACTAGAGAGGATTTGAAGAGCACTTTCTGTTTTATGTAACATATTATACCCTTAACTTTAACGATTTCGCTGTTGTAGCCATTTTATTCAAAATGTGACGGTTTTTCGAACTTTTTCAGAAAAATCCTCGGAAAAAACTAAATCTTGTCGACGGCTAATAATAATAATAATAATAATA
>NW_022171658.1:0-626 GCF_008802855.1 Photinus pyralis
ACTATTGTTTACAAATGAGTAACAAATAAAATATTGTACATTATACGCCAGGTAATAGTTTTTACTGGCTCTAGGAGATGACAGGCTCGCCTTACGGCTCGCCAGTCAACTTCTCCTATCGCCAGTAAAAACTCACTTACCTGGCTAATAATGTAAAATACTATTATAAAACATAACAGTACTATGAAGTTAGGTTATAAAAAATTACAGCTATTCAGATTTTATTTGTCAACGCGCTTTATTCCTCGAATATTATTTCTGTTCTCTTTCATTATGAAGCGGTACACGTATAAATTTTCCTATACCGACATATTTGTAAATTTAGCAAAGCAATCTTTAAAGAATAAAGCGACCACCTGGGCCGATTCTTCTTCATGTTTTTCAAAGATAAACAAAACAAAAAGCGGCATTTATTTAACTTCACTTACAAATACTTGACTACCATAAATTAATCAAACTCAATTTATACGCATTGCACGTCCTTTTGGGCAGTAATATTAAAGACATTTGTGTTGTTTTGATACGTAAACACATGAGCACATCCATTTTCATCTTGTCCAGTGCACAAGAAATCCTTGTCGGTAGCACCAACTGCAATTTAAAAAAAACCTTTGATCTTTTTGAAT
>NW_022171659.1:0-9674 GCF_008802855.1 Photinus pyralis
GGCCTCGGCCAGCTAGTATACTTATCTAAAGACATCACAGGATCAGACAATAGTGATAGGAGTCGGCAGGCGGAATGGGGCCAATGTGGTGAATATGAACCTGCATGAAGCGAATAGAAGTCTGGGTGAAGTTTCCGAATGGTGCGTGGTTGTGTTTACATATGGTAATTGCACACAATGATGGTTTAATAAAATTTCAACCCTATTTTCGAGTTATAGGTTATGAAATTTGAAATTGGCGCTACTTAAAAGTAGGCGGAGAGAAGTAAATATTTACTTGGGGAGTTTGCGCATAAATACAGAGTTGAGGACTACTTTTATGGCGAACAATTTGCACATTGCAATCATAGGCGGTTATCCATATACTTCTCTTATATATATGGTTTTAGATTGGCAGCGTAGTAAGACCATATATATAAGAGAAGTATACTTCTCTTATATATATGGTTTTAGATTGGCAGCGTAGTAAGACCATATATATAAGAGAAGTATATGGATAACCGCCTATGATTGCAATGTGCAAATTGTTCGCCATAAAAGAGAGCTGCCCTATTCCTTAGTCCTGAACTCTCTGTATTTATGCGCAAACTCCCCAAGTAAATATTTACTTCTCTCCGCCTACTTTTAAGTAGCGCCAATTTCAAATTTCATAACCTATAACTCGAAAAAGGGTTAAAATTTTATTAAACCATTATTGTGTGCAATTACCATATGTAAACACAACCACGCACCATTCGGAAACTTCACCCAGACTTCTATTCGCTTCATGCAGGTTCATATTCACCATATTGGCCCCATTCCACCTGCCGACTCCAATCACTATTGTCTGATCCTGTGATGTCTTTAGATAAGTATACTAGCTCGCCGAGACCCACCCTCCCAAGACCAATCGCCGCCGAAGCGTTTCTTACTTGTTGACTATATCGCTTCGATTCCCCTACTAGCATCTTCACCGATCAGAGACGACAATTTGAATCTTCCCTTTTTTGTGCCCTCAACATTGTTTTCGGTACACAAGGATTCGGGACCTGCAGTCAATGGCCTACTTGAATGATTTCACTGCCAACTCAAATCAGCGCTCACGTGCCACCCAGTGCGTTCTGGTTCAAGGTACTCCGTATCGTTCTGCTTGGAAACTGTAGCATTTTCAGGGAGAACTTTCGAGCTTCCTCAGCGGAGTTTGTTTACGGTTACACCCTTCAACTTCGAAGGCAAACTTTGTAACGATTTAGAAACTTAAATTGCAATTGAAATAATATACCTATCGGGATTATATCTTGAATATAACATGAAATTGGATAAGTTTGCATCAGCTATAATATAAAGTGATACATTACCAATGTTCAAAGAAACACAATTAAATTAAAGACATTTACTGATTTTAAAATAAAATTAACATTGTCGAGTTGGAAATCTTTTAGGTGTTAAGTGACCCCCATATAACTTCGTGCCCCCATCATGCTTGCGTGCATCCAAATCAATGCAGTCATAGCGGTTAAAATGATGAGAACACAACCTTGTTTTTACATCATTGAATTCCGATAGTTCACATGCTTGCAGTCACCGATTCTTGTTGCTTTTTTCACTTGGGAATCTAATAACAAGTATGGCATAAATGAATTGATTGCAGATAATTGCATTGTAACTTACTTGTGCCATGAAACCGAAGAATCCACTTTCCCACATGTACCTGCATTTCTTTATTTCTAAGTAATGAACACACTAAAATTGCCAAACATTAGATATTCCTTTACAATTATTGTGTATCACTTACGTATACTGATTTATATAACTACGAAAGGCTTCTTTACTATTAAAATTAAACAAAAGTTCAATAACTCATAAACAAAACAAACAATTTAACCTCAATCCGTAATGTCAAACTGGAGTAAATGCTTGGTAAATAACACTACATAATAACAGGCAAGCGCATTAGCGCCTAGTTCCCAACTAA
Source organism: Photinus pyralis (assembly GCF_008802855.1). Classification (NCBI taxonomy): domain Eukaryota; kingdom Metazoa; phylum Arthropoda; class Insecta; order Coleoptera; family Lampyridae; genus Photinus; species Photinus pyralis. The sequence continues at coordinate 1,955 of NW_022171659.1, forward strand.
TGACAGAAGTATATTTCCATCCACTAACGTTGGCGATAGGCGTGTCCACTCGTTTATCCATATACTTCTCTTATATATATGAGTAAGACTGACATTTTGAAGTTCAAACATGGAAGTACCCAACGAAGTACCTACTTGTACTAACTAGTAACTGCCAACTTAAGAGATGAGTTACCAAAAAAAAACGACTATAATCACTGTCTTTGTACAACTGTTTTCAGCCGAAAACAGTTGTACAAAATCATCATTGTGACACCGAAATAGAAAAAAGATATTTTTTAACAAAAATATGTAGTTCAAACAGCAATTAAAACCAAATATTTCGTAGGACAACTCGTTACGTAGGTAAGGATCTTTTTGCAAAGTGTTAACTTCTACAAAGCGTAAGTTGCACTTACTTCTGAGTTTTACATGTAATTTGTAAACATGTAATTTAAGATGTCTGTGTTAAATAATGTAATGTGATTGTATCTAAATATACTTGCAATTTAACAACTGTGTATTCTTTATCTATAGGTATTTGTGATTTAGATCGAATTGGGGAAATTACTTCATGGATTTAGAAGCTGGTCACCAGATGGCGCTACTCTGATTTTGATGCTTTAGTTCACAGTACACCCACCAGGGTCCGCCAAAATACCATACAAATAAAGTCACTAGATATAGAAAGTACCGCAATCATCCGCCATTTTTGGGCAAATTTGCTGCCAACTTAAAAAAATTGACAAATAAAATCTGAATAGCATTTTTTTATAACCTAACTTCATAGTACTGTCATGTTTTATAAAAATATATACAGATATCTCCAAACAGGTGGAACAATCCCTAACATTAAAGTTTCTAGAATCTGGTAACTTCCGCCATTTTTGGGCAAAAATCATGCGTTCTCTCTCTAACACACGAGCCCAATGGATTGCGGTACTTTCTATATTTAGTGACTTTAATACAAACATAGATATATAAATACATAGATACAGCCATACCCCAACATAGTTCAAAAGGACGTACCATCTATTACCATCACTTTCGGCACATTAATTACATATAGCGCTATCCTTTATAGAGGTACCCTGAGCATGGAAGGCAAGATTCGCATTATTTATATATTTATATTTAGTGACTTTAATACAAATTTGTAACATTGCTGTTTCTATTCTGAGAAGGCCGTATTCTGTGCTACGAGCTTTAGCGTTAAATTGTTGATAGCTAATTAATCACTGTAGAAGCGTTCGTCGTCTCACCCACAGACCATCAGTCTACACCATGTCGCCTACATGTATGTTAATTTGAGCAGATAGCCACTCCAACTCATTATTATTTAAAACAAATGCACAAAATTTATTTATGGATGCACCCAACTGTTCAACCACAGAATACGGCCTTTTCAACTAGATCTAAAAACAAATTCACTGCAAACGTGTGAATGGTTATCCGTTTTGCTCTAAGATAAAGTTCCTGTACCTTTATCTAAACCAAAAGTATTGTAACATTCTAAATTTGTACTTGTAAAAAATATTTTTTGAAATTTAATACAAATTTCCTTGCATCTTGCCAGGGCCGCTCGAAAATATTTGGCCCCTAAAACTACTGCAGCCAATTCTTACTGCAGCATCAGTAAAAGGTGTAATACAAACCCTTAAAAAAAGTCAATGTTACTTCTACAGCCAGTTGATTTTGCGATCTGATTTGCATTGCGTGAATACAAGGTTCAAACATTTGTACAATATTCCAGCCCATAGAACTTCAAAATATGAATGGTAGCTACTCAGTAGTGGCGCCCACTTTGCGAATTGCGAAATAAATATATTCAAGGGAGAGACATTAAGAGTAAGAATTTTTTTTAAAATATTTTGAAACCGCAAATGATTGAATTATACCATTGATCAACTTTGACTTAACGATATTATACTTGTAACTATTTCATTATTATTATTTAAGAAAATTGGCAATAGTGAACACTGTAAGTCTGAGTTTATAGTGAAGCGGCCAGCGTCGATGATAGCATCGCGGTTTTAGATCGAGGTTCACCTCCATGAAAACAAACGAAATGAACCTAATGTAGGCGTTTATAGTGAAAACGTGAAGATAGCTTTGCGAAACGCGATGCCGCTAGCGGTGATGATAGAAAAAAAAATGTTTGAATTTGTAAGCCGTTTACATAGTGTTCGGAAAGTATCGGTCGCTTCCGTGCGTTTATTATGCTTACGACGAACAACACGCGTTCCTCTTTCACTTACTTCTGGAGTCTGGATTATGCAGTTTTGTGCGTATGCCCAAATGTCGATATTGACATACCAACATATTGCCGAAATTTATCGGGATGGTTCCTTAACTTTTTGTACAAACGGGCAACTCTCCAATAGTCTCGCGGTCTTTATTGATTGGATGTATTGAACATTTTCGAACGCGATGCGAATGATCGGGAGAGAACAAACTATTAATTATTTCAAATTTTGTGTAACTATTTTCAGTTATAAACTTCATTTCAAGCTTTCCCCGCGACATCTTTGCAGATAATACCCTTCACCTAGAAGTGAGCAGCCACGCTCCACTATAATTTTGCAGCCTCGACGCTATCATCGCTCATGTACCGCTATCCTCGTATTGCTACGCTATCCTCGGCGCTCGCCGCTTCACTATAAACTCGGCCTAAGATATTTGCGAGGATAGCTGTTATTTGGTAGCGTTGCAACATCAAAATAATGGGTTTTTGAGAAGTCAAAAAAAGATCCGACTGCATTTCTTGCCCGAACAGAGGCAGAAATTGTTGAACGCTTTACATACTTCAAAAAACTACATGTACCTAGAACATAAATCTGTCAAAATGTATTTATTTTACATAGAACAACAACAGCCCTCGACATTACTTTCTTGTTTTCTTTCGCAATTTTTTATTCTGGCGTAATTTTTTCTTTTCAGTAATTTTTCTTTGCTTCACAATCTGATCGACACTCCTCAGCTCTGATTTGGCCTTTTTGTTTTTGTTCATATCATTATGTTTTCCCCAACGCGAGCGTTTGTTGTATCTTCCTTGATCATTCAATTGATCATCTTCATTATTGTCTTCATTTTCAGCAGCTTTAGTCTTTTCTTTCCATTCTTCATATCGATAAGTTTTATAAGAAGCAGGAATCCATTTTCCGCCTTCGGTTTTTAGCTTGCCCACTTTCAAGTCCTATTCATGACATGCATGTGTGAAATACAATGCAATTCAAATCAAAATTTATACTTACATTTTTGGCTCCTACCATTTTTTTCTTCTTCCTATCCCAACGCATTTGTTGTTTCGCCCTTTTTATGTCTTCGGTGGTATCGGCTGTCAAATCAAATTGTGCTTGTGATGCTTCCCGTTGGAAATTATTTATTGCCATTCTGTAATAGATAGTATATAATTTTTAATGCAGTGGTAAATATTTAGGCAGACTAACCCATCTTCCGTAAATTTGTCAGGTGCCGAATAGGGGATGTAATATTCATCTTTCTGTTTTTTGGGTTTAATATCATTCAAGTAATCTAACTTTCTCTTTTTGGAAGTAACAATTTCATCAAATACACTTTCAATTTCAGTTTTTGTACTTTCCGGCAGAGCAACCAATTTCGTTTCTGAAACTGATGACTGATTTTCCATATTTTTCTTGTACGCCGTTCTGGCGGATTTGTGAAATGCTCGTGTAGCTTTCATAACCAAATAATCTTGCGATTTTGTTTTACTACAAACCTCAAATACTGTCTACAATGTAATTAAGTAACAATTAGGTTTAGAACATGTATGTACTTGCGAGTAACTTACACCTTGAGGACGATAGTTTTTCATTTGTTGCAAAATATTTTCACGTTCTTCTTGCAAATCATTATTTTGAGCTTTGAAAAATGCGTGAGTGCCACACTTATTCGTTAAGAATTGTTTAGCACGGCGGTTGCTATCCACTGAAGCCACAGGTCTAGTTTGAAGATATTTAGTATACGCTTTATCGGCCGTTTGCTTAATTTGAAGCTAAATAACAATCCGAGTAAGATAAGCAATAAAAGTAAATATAGGTACACTTACTAAATCCGGATTTGTATCATGAAGCATTATAATAGTACCATGCTGTTCTTCTATTAGACTTTGAGGAATGCATCCAATATTGCCTTTAGGATTACTTGAATTTATTATCGACAGAGATTGTCCCAAAAATAAATGCAAATCTAACATATATGGATATTCGTCCGGTGTAATCAATGAATATGCTGTTCCTGTTCTACCTGCTCGAGCACAGCGACCTAAGGAATTGATGTATGTATTAGAAAGTAGACAATTCTGAGCCCCTAGGTAAATAAATTTCCCAAACCAAGCTATCAAAGGGGAAACCAATTTGAAGGTGCAAGAATATTCTTACCTCTCCCACCATTCATTCCAAAATTTCAAATTGCAATCTACTACTTGAAACACATCATTGGTAAGCCTGCCTCATTACTTCTTACCCCCCGTCCTACGGGAGCGATAGAAGCACGCGATGAGAGCGACGCGACCGAAGAGTATTTATCAATTAAAAAATTATGAACATGTCCTACGTCGGCGATGTTGAGTGAAGTGCGCGCCGATACGGCGAATTTTGAAACGGCGTAAGCGTTCAAATTATTTGACTGGTCGAATTTCTTGCATATCCATAGAATAATGTACCTATATTCCTCGGTTTCCATAGCTCTCCATATAAGACGAAATCCACCTATTGTTGTTCTTTCCAAATAAATTACGTTCATTAGTTTCCTTTATCATTTTTGCCTTCGAACATCAGATATACAGGGTGATTCCTATAGTACCTGCCACCGTTTGGGAGCGTATAGGGGGTGCCTAGGGGAGTATTTTGATATAGGACACTTGGGGTCGGAAATCTAAAATAAGGGCGCCAGAACCAAATTTATCTTCTGGAATTTCACGCCTGTATGTAGGCAACCCAACCGACCGACGTTTCGCGCGGAGCGATGCAGAGCGAGTTAGCGCGAGGAAGCGACATGGGAGGGAAGGAGGGAAAACGACAGTCAAAAGCAATAACGTTTACAATTGTTCAACGTGGCCACCGTTGTTCTCAATGCACTTCCTACATCTAGCCAACTATTATTATACTATTGCCATAGTGTTTATTCACTTGATACGCGTCGTTGCAGACGGGATTTCGTGGGTTTAAACAAAATTCTGATCAAGTGTCAGCCACACATCGCCGCCTGAGATCGCTCCGTGTGCACCGCCGGCCGGTTGGGTTGCCTACCTACAGGCGCGAAATTCCAGAAGGTAAATTTGGCTCTGGCACCCTTATTTTAGATTTCCGACCCCAAGTGTCCTATATCAAAATACTCCCCTACGCACCACCTACACGCTCCCAAACGGTGGCAGGTACTATAGGAATCACCCTGTATTTTAAAAAACGTATTATTAACAGTAATCCTTGACAATGATTAGACCAAAACATAATTCTCCAACTCCAAAGTAAAAAAAGTCACTATGAATAACTTGATATTGCCCCGTTGGCCGCTTCGTTCGCTCGGTTTTTGTCACTCATGTAGGACGGAGGGTTAGACATTGACAGTACACAGTCTAAAGAAATTACTTATATAACAACAAAGAACAAGACTAGAATTATTCATGACCAATAAGTGTATTTTCCATCCTACTCTTGCTTCCATTATCCGGCCCGATACACTTTTTCTATTGTATAAACCGATTTCGACCAAACTTTAATGGTTGGTGTAACTCATAAATATCTCAGTCGAGTTTGTGAATCAGCTAATTCGACCATATTGAAACAAAATGGCGGACACCTTAAGAAATCAACCTACAGTTGATCGGCTGAGCGGAAGGAGATTTTTAAGAACCCTATTACCAATTTTCACGTGCACAAGAAAAACCAGTGAGAAGGCGCGAATTACGCATAACAATTTAGGACAGAATTTTCCCTTGGGGAATATTCTGAATTTCCAAGAATATTTTTTTTGGAAATTTCTTTTCCATCAATAAACGAAAGTCAAGAACCATAATTTATATACAGGGTGTTTTTTTTTCATTTTCACTATAGGAATCTCATAAACAGTGAAAGATACAAAGTCGCCTACGAGCAAAGTTATGCAGAATTTTATGCTGATTAATTTTTCCTCTCTTAGTTTCTTGTAGCTCTACAAATAGAGTTATGGCCAAAAAACTGAAAAATGTCATTTTCAAAAATGTGCTGGCGTTCGCTTATTTTCCAATTAGACCAAAAAATAATGTAGGCCCTTTTGACATCCCCGTAGTTATGAAACAAATTGCATCAAATTCAATTTGCGCAAGCGCATAGCTTTAGTCATATAAAACAAAGTTGAGCCTAATCGATTAACGCCAGTTTCAACATTTGGTTTTGCGCATGCGCAGTGTCAACTTTCTTATTTATGGAGGGAACTAAATGAAATTTGATACATAGCCACTTGGAATAAAAGAAAATGTAGCGCTCTTTTCCAAATTTGGTTTTGTGTAGGATGTGCAGTATCAACTTTCCTATTTATGGAAGCAATTAAATGATATTTCATACATATACACTTTAAATAAAAGCAAAACTAACATCAGGTTTAAAATTTGGTTGTGCACATGCTATAGCCATACCCAGGAGCTCGTTTGGTATATTTGTTTAATTTATTATTACAATTTCTGCTCAGTGTATAGCTGAATGAAATTTTTCCAAACAGTATCGATTGTTCATCATCCGTACTGATCGCTTCATTACGACTGGGGAGCGTGAGCTAACCGAATCTTTAAAATTAGGATTCGTTTAAAACTGATTCCGCTAAAATAAGCGATATGAACATAAACTGCATTTTTTATTAGAATAAGGAAATCATCAAAGTTCCAAGAATTTTTGTGATAAAACGTTAATGAACCTACAATCTCTAGCGCGCGAATCTATAATAAAGACCTGTAAATTTGGAAACAATACGTACCTACAGTTTAAAAATAATAATACAATTTCCAATTTAATAATTAGCAGAAAATGAGTACGTACCTACATAAAAAAGCAACCCTCCATAGCGGAATAATTTATCACTTTTTCTCGCACACATGCAAGCGCACCTTACAAATACAAATAACTGTAATTACTCTTTTTGGCTGAAATTCCTCAAATTCTACACTGTTTGTTTATATCATTCGATGACAGATAGTATACACTTTCGAAATTCGTCACAAACTTTATTTTTTTGCGAAAAATTTGAAGCAGCAAGTGCGGGTTTTGGTAGTAATTAAGAAACACGATAAAAAATGAGAATGTATATGCCGTAGGCAAATAGTTAGTTCAGGCAAATTGCATTTTCCCTGGCAAATGAATCTGCCTGGGCAAAAGGTTCTTTTTAGTTTTGAAATGCCATTCGACTAGGCAAATGGTATTTCACCAGTTAAATACCATTTGCCTAAGCCTTTACCTAAGCCCATTTTAGGCAAATGGAAATGTTAATATTAAATATGATCGATCCACTTTTGATTATTTTATTTAAAAAACACAAACTTCTTATAAAACTAACAAAACATAAATTCTAGTAATAACAAAATGTAGTAATTAGTTTGTATGCGTTTTTAACCAAAAAAAAAAGGTTAATAATGGGTACGGAAAATTCGGGATAAGTTTACCTGCGTAAAAATAAAAACATCTTTCTGGTAACACAAAATATTGTCCCTACAATAGTATTACGTGTCTTTTAAAACTATTAATAAACCAGG
>NW_022171660.1:0-66867 GCF_008802855.1 Photinus pyralis
GGCGATAATTGGGTTATTACGTTCATTTGTTAACCTTTTTCACACAAAGGGGGATGCTAAGCGCTATTCTCTTCCGAGTCGCAATCCCTCATGCCTCGTGTTTTGCAACATTCGCATTTGGTTGCAATGTTGTATTTGTATTGCATAATTAAGGTGAAATTTGTTTTAATTGTATTCTAGAAGCAAATTATATTATAACGTTGAAAATGTTGCATAATAGAAAATCATGTTGGGCGTAAGCATTCTGTAACAGTTTTGCACAAATACTTGCCAAGTTTTAATGTCAGAAATTACTGAAGCGCAGTCCTCCATAATTTCTTTACTATCTCTGCAAGATTATTTAGTTTCCGTCATACTTTGTTCGTTACAATTACATCACTGCACTGCGTTTAAACTTTAATGACAGATTAGAATAAGTATGGCTACATAACGGTAGAAACGACTATTAAATGAGTAATGGATCCATATGGAAATTATTCACGTTAACGAGAGCTTAAAAATATGTTTTTTTTCTGATTTTCGACGTGGATGAAATGTTAACGTGTCCAATAAAAACCGTATGTTTGTTTTATCGTTGTTTTTAAAACCCGTTCGTCAAGTTTTTAATTGCCATTTCCAAACATGTTTTTAATTTTAATAAAAAGAAACTAGAGCATAATACCCAATCTGCGGTGTATAAACCAGTCAATGGTACTAATTAATAAAGTGAGATTAGGAAGGGCGCGCATTAAGGAAAATGAGTTCTTTCGAACTTCTCACCGCCAATAATAGCCAGCCGTTTTTCTCACCAATATGTCACACATAAATTTTCCAAACTTCTTTATGCCGAGTTTTTTATCGATTGCTGGCAGTTAAATGCTACAGCCATTTGATATTGGAGATATCCTCATCACCTTGGCAACGGTAATAAATATCACAGAATGGTTCTTTTCAAACATATTTGTCTAAATCTACTTTTCATTATCATGCGGGAGGTAAATAACGCGCGTGAATTTATTATCTCCAGCTATAGGCGATCGATTTTTCTGTTAAAAATTGTAAAAAAATAGAAGAAGCTATTAGCAGTAAATAGCGCTGCCTTATTACTACAAGCCTCTAGTTTACAAAGATGAAGAGTTGGAAATTATTTAATAGTTTCAGAATTAGGATACAACTTAAACTTACGATACCAAATTTGGTCGTAAAATGCAATCATGGGTCAAAATCCGTATTACGCTGACCTTTCATATTGTTATCTTTGTAAAGGTATATTAGTATTGTTATTATCATTTTATTTATTGTTGTAAGTCATTTCGAACGATAGCGTATTTTTCACGCAAGAATTGATGAATTTTTGCGTCTGTCTACGGAACTTACGTACTCGTATATTCCTCCTAGTTGCGAAAGAAAGGGGATAGACACAATGGCCCTTTAATGTGCCTAAGTGCTGCCTGGTCGGACTGCCCTTATGAATAGAATAAAACTTGCAAATGGTCTTTATCCTATAATAGATAGAGACCATTTGCAAGTTTTAGTATTTAAGATAATATAAATTCAAATCTACAAAATCAATGTTGTGGCCACTTCTTTTGTGGAACTAATCTGAACTTAATTATGACATATTTTTAAAAACCCATTTTATCTAAAATATTGTAACGGACCCACTTAATTGGACATATTCTTCAATTAATTCTTAACGGAATAACTTTCTAAACAAAACTCGTATTTTTAAAGAAACCCAATTTTTTGGGTTCATAAAAAAAATACATGCAAGACAAAAGGATTTTAACTATCTATAGATTGAGCTCTTTAAGAATTTTCAAATTACTAAGTTTCTTGATTAACTTTTAAACATTCAGTGACATTGAATTAGGAAAGATAGATCGAGGACATGGGAATCTCGCCGACGGCAACACGAACTTTTCAAACAGGGTGGGGAGGGGCTCTTCCAAATAAGTTCTAATTCACATAATAACGAGATGAATATGAAAAAAAAAATGAAACTAATATCACTGACTGGATGACATTAGGAGTTAAATTAAATTTGCTTTGTAGTCAAATGTTTTTACTTATTCTCCAGTTTTTGGACTTAAAATAAATTGTTTGAAAAATAAATTAATCGATATGATTTTCGTTTTGGACGAGATAGATAAAAATTGCCATTTTTTGGTATGTCCACCTCACTATTATGTAAATTACATATAACTTATTTTAGATTAGAATATAAAACCCAGGAAAACCAAGATATTTCGAAAACTATCAGAGATAGGTATAAGACATTATTATCAAAAGTTGAAGGTTTTTGGAAGAGTGTAACGTTATGACGTTTATCGTAAGATGTCGTTTGGGTTTAAACTATACCTATACTTGAAATTTGGACTTGCTATCAACAATTCGAAAACGCATTCGTATTCGTACGCTTGGTGCGAATAAAGATTTGAAATTTATTTAATTGCGCTTAAGAAAATTTTATTCAAATCGAATTCTATTGAAAATTCCTATTGAGGATAATTTTTAAAAAAAGGTCATAGAACCGTAAGTTTTTCAATTTTTTATTTCAAAATTGTAATATTTCACAACATTTTAGTTTTTTTCGTACCGGATTTGAAACAGAAAAAGGGAGAATTAGTTTCTGGAAAAAAAAGAACCAGCTTCCGTATTTCAAAAATTCAGAAGTAGTTTGCATCAAATAGAAAAAACAACTTACCAGCTTCAGCAGATTTCTTCAGGAGTATTCGTCGATAGCAAAATCATTATCTACCTGTCAAAATTTAATTGAATCTACAGATGACATCAAGAAAAAGAAATCAAACACAAGGTCAGCTACAATTTCACCATTCAATCATCATTTATTTCATTTAAAATCTTCCATACATATTGTTCATATTGATACGTAATTTAGTTGAGAAGTACCTACCTGTTTTTTTGTCAATAGTCAAATGTAAAATACTTATAATTATTTCAACGACGGCATTCATATTTTGTTCCGATAGCGCTATCCCTTCTTTATTTAATTTTTTATTCGCCGTTTAATTTTTTAATTGTTGTGTTCCTTTCATTAAGAAAAAAAACCTAATTTGTAAAGGGTACTTGATACTTTGTTTGTATTAAATATAAAAAAATTTCATTCTGTTTTTATTGATCGCTATTGGCGTGATAAGAGGTAAAAGATGACAGAAAAATATACAGGGTGTTTCATTTAAAAAAAGTGAGATTTTTTAATATGAAGTTTTGCAACTTTGCACCTACCAAAAAAACACCCTGTAAGCCATATTTTTAATGTTTCATAGTAGATGTATTTATTTGACTTTTACTTAACCCAGGATAAGATATAAAACCTGGAATCAAAATTTAAGTAATAATTTTGACAATATATACTGACGCCTGCAAATGCCCAAATTTTTCTTAAAAAACGAATTATCTTTAAAACTACTAGCTTTTCGAATATTAACCATATAATAAAAAAGACGTACAATTACACGTAGAATTCAAAAATGCATTCAAATACAGGAGGTCTATTTAAAAAAATGTACCATTTGGGCGCCCTACTTTGTGGGCGCACCCTGTATAATTCAAAATATTTTTAAAATGTGAAGAATATTCAACCATATCATAATACAAAAGCACTCTATCGAAAAATCTTATCTTCAAGGCATTAAGTTACTCCGCGCAATCGTTGACTCACCCTGTACAAACGGTACTGAGACGAACTGGGGCGCTCGCGCGAGCTGTAGAAAATTAAAGGATTATTAGTGGAATACTAATTTAATTCATAATTCATAAATCAATTGACAAGTTGAAATAATACAATAACGACTGTAGTTGTCGGCAAGTAGTTTTGCCGGTGGGAGACGACGCGACGGCACGGGGGCAGGACCGGACGGACTCGAGCGCCACCAAGCGAAGACCTCGTGCTTGATCGAGGTAGCGGTAGCCACGGACTGGTAGGTCGCTCTCAGTAGCCTCAGGGGTAAACTCAACGGGAGAAAGGGTAACTCCAAGAATTCTGCGGATCCAGCAGATGGGGGCGGTGAGGCAATTACAAATGACAAAAGATCTTACGGACAATAACGGTACTTACTAGTGACGATTAAAAAAATGCGAAAGATATAGCTACGGTACGGTTTCTCAAAAATTAACATAATACATTAAGTTACTTACAGCAAGAATCAAACACGGCAAAAGATAACAGATTTACTTACGGCAAGTACAAAATGGCAGAAGTGGCCACAAAGAAATCCGAATTTTGGAGAAGTGAAATAGGGAATTTCCATTTCCTTGCTGTATTCAGTACTGAAGCGGTGCAAATTAATTCGGTTTTTAATTAATTACTTGACAATTAATTACAGTTATCGGAAAAATATAAGATGGACATCGGACTTTCCCTCTTTAAGCGCGCCCATTTTGATATAACTCTGGACACCGTCTGTCAATTTTGTACCTTCTTACCCAATTAAGCGTAGCCAAAATTCGATACTCGTTAATCCAATCAACACCTAGTCTAATTGGAATTTTCCGGCGCAACAACTGTTCTCGTTATCTACACCCCGGCATGTCTGCAAGACTGATACGTGTAAACAACTCGATTTGGAACTCGTTTCTATGCTGGTTTTGGCTTATTATGGGAGTCTGAAATGTTTAATAATTAATTAACGGTGCTGAAATATCAAAATATTAACTCTCTATAAACTCTCTTCTTCCCTGACAAGAGAGCGTTCGGCGCCTGTAAGAATAATTTAAATATTCCTACAGTAACGGTCGGAAAAAGTGATAAATTCATAAATAAACAATTATTACACAATACAACTCACTCTGGGGAAATAATTAAATGTGCTGAAAATTTGCATTTTGCAGAATTGCCAATTTATTTACCGTTCATTGCCAAGACGAGATTGTGTTTATACTCACCGGTGACTGAGGATTCACAAAGCTTGTAATCTTATTTTATTGTGAGTATTTTTATTTACTTTTTGGCGTGTTTGGCGTCCAAAATTATATGAGCTTTGTCAAAGCTCGGTGGTTGTTTCAATGGGAGACCCGTTTCCACTAGCTTTCCTTCTCGAGGATCGCTGCAACCTATTTCATTTGCGAGTGAACCTTGAATTTTTACCTTGAAGTTCACAATGTTTACAAGTATTGCATGATGTTCTAATTAAACGCCGAAGTCTTTTATGTTATACGAATACTCTCGTATACACCACATGTCTATTTAATATTATCCATACTTCAATTCATATTACCCTTACGCTCCGTAATCAATCATTCGTACTCATTGATTATTATTTTACTTACTACTTTATATTTCTATTTCTCCCTATTTACAGCTGGAACCTTTGTATTATAGAATAAAAAACTTTTCGTTTGCATCTTTTAGATTAAGTCTAATTGTGTTTTTAGGGATAAAAAATAAAAGATAGAGTAGTTACTACATTATTTAAAGTGGTATAATTGAATAACAATTATGTATGTAATCAAATATAAAAATCTTTTACTTTATTTTTAAACACATTACGAAGCTATTGTAAATTTCTGTATTTCACAGATAATGGAAGAGGGTATAAAAACCATTTAAATAGGAACCAAATTAAATAAAAAGTAACCATTAACTAATTGTGTTTCACCCCGGCGGCAATGGACCTGTATATGGTGTAATTATACGTCCAACCTTTGCTGAGTAATTTAATATCACACGAATTGATTACAGTAAGTGTAATAATAACCTTTGGCAATAGATGGCGAAATGTTCTGAACTAACGGACAACTAAATCGATTCGTACATCTGATGTATATGATATATAAAAATAAAATAAAATAAAAACGTGTTAATATTCTCACTGGAGTCGCACATGATTTCAACGTTACAAAGGTTGGTTGTCCTCTAGTGAAATTGACAGAAAAATAGAAGAGATTGGAATAAGTTAATTAAAGGTAGGTATGTAAGTAAAAGTAAGCAACAAGTGTGTTTGAAGTGAAGTTTTAGCGCATTCTATAACCACAGATAAAATACCCAACAGATTGCTAACCACAATACATTTTATGGGTAACATAAATATACTTAAAATATACTTAAGTTAAAGATCCTGGTATACTTAAACGCGCCATCTACTGAGTATTAGTATGAACATCCATTTTACGAATCTTTATGGTGGTCATGAAAAGAATGAGTTACAAGCGTTTTTCTGTAGATGTCACTTTAAAAAAACTCACCCCGCGAAACCGTGTCTTTTAGTCTATAAAACTATAATTTATAGGTGTTTGCGTTTGTGATTGCATTGTGTGTGATTTATGTGTACAGTGACTTGTCTTACATTAATTTGTTGTAGTGTCAAAGCTATTATAATTTTGAGGTAAGTACTTAACTAAACTATCAAATTTATGTAAAGATTTAGATTTCAGTTTAAATTGTGTGGCGACCATTATTAATAATTGTAAGCTGTGCCATTATCAAAGATGGTTGCTATAGATTTTAACCTGTATTTAAGTCTTAAATTTAAAATTTGAGTCAATTTGACGGCTGGCGCAATCGGCCATTTATAGGGGAGCGTATGGAGGCGAGCACGTGCACACGTTTAATCTGTGTAATCGGATCGCAAATTTTCTTGATAACCGTGCAAAGATACGCAGTAAATAGATAAACCACATCAGAAGCACAGATTTTTATCTGTGACAGAAGTAAATAATTTTGTTGGGCTTGCATTTATTGCCTTTTCGAAAACCGTCGAAAATGAATACTTACGATCAAAAAGTTTGTCCCGCTTTTCTTGTGAATTTCTTTTATACGTGAGATAGTAGTCGGTTTTGCTGTGCTTAAATGAATCAAGACGCTTTAAAAAGTTATCGCTCAAGCTAAGTCAGAATACATCTCACCTGAGACGGGCACAAATACAAAATTCAAAACAGAAGAGGACGGTTTTAAAATATAAACAACAATTAGCGACCACCAACATGTTTAGTTCTATCATGCATAAATCCGATTCTGTAAAAGCTATGTTCTCCATGCAATTTTTACACAAGAAAAGAATGCCCTGGACTCGAACAGAAAAAAAATTTGCATTGGCTTTTTACTACAGTTCGCCGGCATCTTATAAACTATTTAAACGCAATGGTTTCGTACTTCCTGCACTATCAACAATCAGAGGATAGATCGGAGAGTCCAGATTCTTTCCAGGCACCGATAAAAAGTTTGCACAACAACTTAAATTAAAAACCGAGAGCATGGAACGTATAGAAAAGCAATGTGTTCTAGCATTTGATGAAGTGGATTTGATGGCAAAGCTGGAATACTCGAAACCTTTTGATTTCATTGAAGGATTCGAGGATGTTGGGCATTTGGGCAGAACTAAGGTTGTAGCCAAGAAAGCTCTAGTGTTTATGACAAGGGGTCTCTTCAGCAAATGGAAATTGCCTTTTGCATATTACTTATCGGGTAGTGGCATAAAAAAGGAACAGCTGCATGTTTTAATTAAATACACAATCGAGGAACTCCAAAAGTGCTGTTTAGTTGTTAGAGCTGCTGTTTGTGACCAGGCGACCACCAACGTGGCGGCTTTAAAGCTTCTAGGTGTTACAGAAGATAAACCATACATCGACACGTACGAACAGAAAATAATTTTCATATACGATGCGCCACATTTATTCAAAAATTTTCGTAACAATTTATTAGATGGAGATTATCAAGTAGATGTGCATGGCAGAAAACGCCTCATTAAGTACAACGACATTGTAAGAACGTATGAGTTAGATAAAATGGGTAAGGCAAGAGCAATGGTGAAATTAACGGATGCACACATATCACCTAATTCTTTTCAAAAACAGTCGTGCAAATTAGCGTTGCAGGTGTTTAGCCATACTGTATCTGCTGCAATAAAAACGTGTACTGAAACAGGCCAGCTAAAAAGTGAATCTGCTATAGATACAGCTAACTTTATTTCGTTAATGAACAATACGTTTGATAACTTAAATAGTAAAATTAAATACGATAAAAATCCATACATATAGACGTGCAATTAGTGACGAAAATGTGGAAGTTCTAGAAACCCTAACCACTTGTAAACAGTTTGTAAAAAACTTGTCAAAAATCAATTCTAAAGGGAAAATTACTAGACCACCATGCTTTTCCGGTTTAATACAAACTATCAACGGCGTTGTACTCCTTCATGACGAATGTAAAAAAAGTACATTTAATTACATATTAACGAATCGGTTGTGCCAGGACGTACTCGAAAATTATTTTTCTGTCGTTCGCAAAAGGGGTGGCTTCAATAGAAATCCAACATGTAGAGTTTTTAGAACAGTATTTAGATCATCGGTCATTAATTGTATAACTCCATCCGAATACGCGAACTGTGAAATTGATGAAGATGATTACTTAAGCACCGCTCCTGACCAAACTACTTTGAGTTTGAATGCCCACGAACATAACTCCGAAAGCGTGTCCATTTGTGATAATGATAACATTTGTAGTGAAGAATGTTCAGAACTTGACAGTGGAAAGAACACCGACACCGAAATTCAGATAGCGCAACCCGTCACCATTGAAGATTGTGCAATAAACTACTTTGCTGGTTATGTTTGTAGCAAAACCGCTAAAAAGTTTGATTGTGAAACGTGTTCTGAAAAATTTTCACTCCAAAGTGCACAAGCTTCAGTTATATATTTCAAACAAAATGTATAAAAAGCAAGACACTTCAAAAGGACTTTTCTCCCCTTCACTACATATTTATAAATTAGTGAATGACTGCTTGACCATATTCCACAATGAATTTAAAAATATGTTCTGGGAAAGAGACATTCGAAAAAAATTATCTTTGAAGAGTCGACACTTATTTAATTCAGAAAATTTTTGTGGTAATGAAGAACACAAAAAATTTTTCATTGACTTACTTCTCACCGCAAAAATTCACAAGGAGTGCAAATGGTCATTAATGCCAACATTTTCCGCCAAATCGAAATTGAAAATTATGCAGCATAAATAGTTACATAACAGTTGCAGCACCCTTGCACACGCCGTAAGTAACTTTACTTCCAAGCCTTTATTTAATCAAAACCTTTCAGATTTTTAAACATTTTCGTCGGTTTACCAATTTATTTATTTACTGTGTCACCTTGTTTGGCAATTATGCACTTTTGGAGTCGTAAGTAATATTCTTTTAAATACGCTACCGATTTCATAACAAAACTTTTCAGATTTTTAAACATTTTCGTCGGTTTACCAATTTATTTATTTACTTTGTCATTTTGTTTGGCAATTATGCACTTTTGGAGTCGTAAGTAATTTTCTTTTAAATACGTCATCGATTTAATAACAAAACTTTTTAGATTTTTAAACATTTTCGTCGGTTTACCAATTTATTTATTTAGTGTTTGTCACCTTGTTTGGCAATTATACACTTTTGGAGTCGTAAGTAATTTTCTGTTAAATAGGCTACCGATTTAATAACAAAACTTTTCAGATTTTTAAACATTTTCGTCGGTTTACCAATTTATTTATTTAGTGTTTGTCACCTTGTTTGGCAATTATGCACTTTTGGAGTCGTAAGTAATTTTCTGTTAAATACGCCACCGATTTAATAACAAAACTTTTCAGATTTTTTAACATTTTCGTCGGCTGCTTTGCTTTAAATAAGTCAACAGATCAATTGAACAATTTTTCTGTGATAAGTCTTTAGAATTTAAATTGGTGTTTATAGCACCGGTGTTCGCGGAGTGCGGCGCGGTTGTTGGATGGAGCTCGCAGATTACGGCAATATTGCCCAGTTGAAACATGATTCGGCAATTACGTTAGACGGAAGATAATTCCACTGGTCGACATTATTTACGTTATTAATAAAGAAAATCTTTTATAGTTGGAATATGTAATTATTGTTTGTTGCGTTTTTTTAATTTTTTGGGAGGGTTATGCAGCATTTATGGACCATCCAATTTAATATATTTTTAATGGTAAATTATTTTGAAGACCTTAAAAAATTAACTTTGGGTATGCCTTGTAAACAAAAAAACAAACGGGGCGGTGTTTCGTTTCGCTCAATCAGAGCGCCCTGTTAATGAATAATTGGAATTTAGTACGTTTACATACCATATTTTGTGTAGTGTTGACTACAGATACCGATACTGAAATTTCAGTGTGAGTCCTCTTGTTGCAAAAAGCGGTATCATGTTTCATAAAAATCTTTAATAAAAAATTATATTTTTCACTGGAAATTGGGGACCTATAGGCAACCCGTAGTTCGCATTTGCATTCTGGTTGTATTTAGTAACACTGCATTTGGTTGGCAATCTGTTGGGTATTTTATGGGTATTTTATCTGTGCTAACACCAATTAACTAAATGTAGAGTAAAATTGTAAAGAAGGTAAATACACAGAAATTTACTAGAACATTTCCAAAATGGCATGGTGTATGAATATTGATAGACAAATAGCATGCTGTCTAATAACATTTCATGTTTGTATATGTTGTTTCTAAGCACAGTATCGTTCATATCTATTACATATACAAATGCATCCAGCCATGTCTTGGTAAGGTATGATAGTTTCACATATTTTGGTCAATGCCTACCAAGTCAAATGTGGATGTTTTCTAAGTACATACATAAAAAAGTAAGTCACCTAACATAATGAAGGTACTTGTTAGATGAATCACTTGAAAATATCTTTCAAACATTCCTTCTGTCAATAGCGTATTTTACAGATCATGCTGGTTGTAACGAAAATGGCATAAAATAGTCTGTCCTACTAAAAGAAGGTAAATTAAAAGGGGCCCATTTAATCCGTTTTTATTGTGTGTGATAGGTACCTGTAAAGATTTAGATGATTAAAAAATGAAAATATTTACAGGTAATATATTAGTGTGCTCGGTTAGTAATTAACTAGTAAATCATGCATCATAAGTTAATAACAAAATACATAAAGCGGGACACTACACTACACTATATCTTGAATCAAGAAAACTTTTAAGATTTTCTTAAATCAAAATTCGATTGCTACGTACATTTTACGTTGCTTTGTTCCTCCAAATCTTACGGGTTGTGTTACACAATGAAAAGCAAAAGTCACTCAACAAAAGCCACTGTGTATCCTTTCAAAGCACAAATAAAATAAAAGGTTTCTAATGCTACTTTCGAACGTTTGATTGAGCAAGTTCCGTTTTTGTTTAAATTTATTTCTTAATTGGTACTATGTACATGACATAATAATAGCCCTTAATTTAATTAATAATTACAAAAATCACTTATAGTACATTTCTTTAATAAAAAAAATTCTAACTGTAACTAAAAATCGTTGTTAACACTTTGGGAAGGTTATTGTCTATTTAATGCAAAAGTAACAAATCTAATGTAAGGTTTCGTAGAGGTCGTTTTTGGTCTACACAAAAAAATGAGATAAGGTGCAAATAAAGCATGCGTTAAGTGCATGCAAAAACACACACGTTATTTTACGAAATAGATATGGAAGCCATACAGTTTTCTTTAAAAGTAATTAATGTTAGAAAACATTCAGTCACTATGATAGCTAGACTTGAATTTCAATGTGACATATGAAGTTCAAAATCAACATCACTTACAACATTAATAATTACAAAATCATTTACGTGTTGCATAACATTCAAAATTAAATAATAAAGATCGATAGTTTATACTGAAATGTTTAGGATAAACAAGATTGACAGGGAACTGCGGTGGTCCAAGCATCTACAGAATGTTGTCACAAAGTGTAGGAAATCATTAAATGTCATTAGGGTCCTGGCCCACCATATGTGGGAAGCTCACCCAAAGACGTTACTCGACGTCTACAAGGCCTTAATTTTATCGAGAATTGATTATGGGTGCTGTGCTTATCTGACATGTGACAACAGTGCGATGCTTGGGAATCTCGATAAAATCCAAAACCTCGCCATACGGTATTCCCTCGGAGCTTTTCCAACGAGTCCGGTCGCTGCGCTTCACGTCGAGGCGAACATCCTTCCTCTAGCCCTCCGTCGTAAACAGGCTGCTGTAAACTATTATCAGTTCCGCGTCGACGACTGAATAGGTGCAGAACGCTGAGCCAAAGGGCTAGAGAGGATCTAACGTATCTACAACTAAATGACCTTGATGTTGCAAATGAGACAACAGTAACCCGACGTACACTCGTCAGGGCTCGGGTGTATGAGCGTTGGAGCGACCTATGGGCGAGGTCCGATTCATTTTTGAAAAGGGTCAAACCCGATTTGGGGCGCTATTTCTTCTTGGCGAGGGTCGGTTTGTATTCGTGAGATGTTTCGAATTAGACTTGGGCACACCGCATTAACCCATAGCGCCTTGCTGGAAGGTAAACCTAGACCCCTATGTGCGAATTGTGAGGTTAATTTAACACTAGAGCACATACTTTGTAACTGTCCACGATACAAAGATATACGGGACAACTTCGGGATATGCCCGATATGGGAAGGTAACTTTAACAGCGATGAACGGTGTCGAAGGGTGATAGGATTTTTCCAAAGTGTGGAAATGTTGCACAAACTGTGATATAATGGCTGTCTATTTAATTGTTATTTATTGTTGTCTGTCAGTTACCAACTTTGTCATATCGAAAATATTGTATTGTATGTGAGTCGACCTACCTGTATGTAATATTCTATTAGAACGAAGTCTGTGATATTTTGAGAAAATAGGCAAATGGCCATAGAAGCCGAAGCCTTAGGTGGGGTTTTAGTGGGTATACCCGAGTAAGGGAGAGCCCCACACTACTCCAGACCTTTCAACCTGGAGTGTGCATAAGGAGCATTTCCCCACCTACCAAAAAAAAAAAAAAAAAAAAAAAATTGTATCAATTTAATTTTTCCAAAATTCATTTGCTAAATAGAGCAGCTTGCAGGTTTGTATGATTATTGTAACAATACTATTTACACTGCAACTAAAAATGAAATTTGCAAATGTTGGAGTGAATAAATCATTCGTAAATTTTTTGTATTGTAGAATAACAACAAGATGCGGCCATTTTGACAAAGTATACAGATTGCAAACAGAAATAAGCCTCTCATTTATCCTTAGACATAATGCACACGAAAGACATGTAACATGCGCAATTTCAATAAGCCATAAGCAAAAACTGTACCTAATCATACATACTCTCCCAACCACACGCAACTTCCCACCCTTTATTTAGTATTAAACTTTAAAAATGGTAACAAATTTATTCTTTCTTAACAATTTTTAATTACCTATAGGTACATAAAGTCTATATACATCTATGAATTGTTTTTGTCATTAAATCTATGCTATGGAATGATATAGACAAATTGATTGACAATTCAAGTTAGCTATATTTCACGAATCCTTTAAAAGATTACCCCATTACATTAATTTATATCATACAATTCATCGGCGACTAATATCATTCAATCATTCACTCTGTGCAAATGGAAGATGATGTGATCATACAAAATAGTAGAATAATTGTTAGTTACAAAAACTAAATTTGAAAATAAAAACTCAATAAAAACGGATTTCTTTTCGAAGCTCTCTAATACACTTGCCGATACATGCATTTTAAATCAACCAAATCAAAAATGGAATGTAGGTAGTATAACAACAAAATGAAGATCATGCTAAAATTTGAGACAATCATGATCAAAAATGCCTGCAACATTCCATGTAGTCTCTCGCATCTGAATAATATAACGGAATCGCTAACATCGATGACTACATATTTACATACGTATATCAAATGTGATGAACACATTCAAGATCGAAATTATTGACCAATTTAAAATTCTTCTAAAAGTTCTTATACATTTTTTAAATTTTAACTGAATGCGGAAAACACCATTACTACAGTCACCATCGCTTGTAACGCGAAAGAAACATCAGCACTTGTAGTTGATCCGTAAAAACCACCTAGGCAAGGTAGGGAAACATTAAATTACCCTAAACGCACCAAACGCTCACACGCATTCATACATCAGTTCGACAAAAAATGTACTTACGACAAAATGAAAAACTAAAATTAATGTCGACGAAACAACTAATTAAATAAAACACAATAAAAAACTAAAATTAAACTGAAAATAATGGACGGCTCACTTCTAAAAGAAAGTTCACTACTAACGGTGTAACTATAATATTCATCATGCTCACCTCTTGCCGTTCTTACTCTAATTTCTGCAGGTGAACTTAAACCAATAGCGTTATGAGCTCGTAGTTCGACCTTGTAAGTTGTATCAGGTCGAAGATCGCTCATTTCGTACGTCGTATGTTGATAGCTTTGTATGATTTCCCCGCTGCATTCGCTCTCGGAGTCCCTCCAAAGACCATTCACTCGTTGAGTCTGAAATTGTTTTCTCAATCTAGAATTGGCTGATACCCGCAGTCAGTTAATTTAATACGAATTTTATTTTTTATCTTACGAGTCACGCAGACGTCCAAAGTGTGGGCTATACAAGACAGGTCATAGATATCGCAAAAGAAGCGGCCTTAAAAAGACATATCTGAGAAAGGTGCAACACGGAAGTTCCTTTCCTAAAGATTTTCGGAGATATGACGTGTGAGACGTTTAAAACCGCTGCTGGGGGAACGTGGGATAAGGAATGTTTTGAAGCCACGAAAATATGCCATGAAAACCTTCTGCAGATACCGAAAGAAAACGTCACATTCTTCATTAAAGAGTATAAGAGGGGATAATGAAAAAACCAACACCATAGTACTGGGAAGGAGGGCATGTCCTAGGGGAATAGACAGAAGTAGAGCAAGTGGAGAGATATCATCGTAATGGGATTATGTAAGAAAGAAGGAGGACAAGGAGAAGAGAAAACGCCGTTACGTAAGTCCACACAAATACATCAGAGAGGCTTGTCCAATTTCTTCACGTCTCGCAAACCAATCAATCGATCTAACAATATGATCCGATGCGCCCGAATGGAGAATCCACGAAACCGCATTCTTCTGCAAATCGCTTGCCACGTTGACCGGCTAACTCGCGAACAATACTTATTTTTCAGTGATATTCGCCTTTCCTCTGTTTATGCTTTTCTTTGTGTCCGCCCGCTTGTCCAATTTTTTCCCAAATGTAGCATTTTTGTTTTGTTACTCTATATTACTTAGGCACCTAAATGGTCACTATTTTGGAGGTGAGTGACCATTGCCCCATCACCCCACGATTCCACAGGGGTGAGTACACTCCCATCAAAGATGTAAATTTCTCGCGGTCACCCTGTATGAGTTTTATGATACTAGAAATCAAAGGCATTAGGGAAAGAAATACTTCAATCTATCACAAAAATACAGAGCGGAAGGGAAACTGCAAATAAGGAACTAAACAAATTAAGCAAGAAGTGGCAAGCAAGAAAAATGAAGGAAAAAGAGGCAATCTGGAATCTGAAGAGAAACTTTCAGCTAGATCACTCCATAAAAAAACCTGTGGAGGGAAGGAACGAAATATTTAAAATGTTTGCTGATCGCGTACAGTATATTAACTTATTGTGGGTTGTAAAATTAAAAAATAAGACACTTACCACACAATACCTAATTATATAACTGTCAATGGGATCGCCGTTATCATTAGGAACCGTCCACTGCATCTTGTAGTGGTCGGCATAGTGACTTTCGGTAACCAAATCGGCGGCTACATAATTGGATCCGACGTCCGGAAGTTGTCCATCAATAATAAGCTTGGGTTCCGCAGGCACGGATCGCCTAGGCATTTGGATTTGTTGATCTCCCGACCAACCGCCAATGCCAACATCATTCCGCGCGGCAAAGCGAAAATTATACACCTGCTCAGGTACCAAATTTTCCAATATGTAACTGGCATCTAAAAGTAAGAATTAGTGGGTGCTTTAAGGAAAGTGAAGTGGACGTACTGTAGCTCCAAATGTGCTCTTTAGCTGTAGCCCACGTGCGCTCTCTTTCTGTCTGGTACTGAACAGTGATGGAGCGAATCGGTAAACCGCGAAAATTGGAAGGCCCGACAATGTGAAATTTAATTGTCGTCGCCGTAACCGACTCCGGTCGTACTTGCAGAATGTGTTCGGGGACTGTTGCCTTTCGCAGTTCAATCAGTCTCGAGGCTACACCGAGTGTGTTCGTGGCTATGCACTCGTACATTGAATAAAACCTGTGATCGTTGTAAGGTGTAACGATTAGATAAGATATTGGTCCGTTTCCGAATTTTTGAATGTTAGGTGTGTTGTTTTCCTCGATATGCAATCCATTAAATTTCCACTGAATTGTCGCGTTGGGTATCGACTCGGCAATGCAGGTGAGGTTGCCGGGGTGATTCTCCCAACTCCAAACAGGTGGATAGTTCTCAGTTACTTCAAATGTTGGAGGAAACTGGACTGTGATATGACCGTTTTTATACGCATTTTCGACTTTGTTTTCGGCGATGCAGACATAGAGTCCGTCGTCAGATCGGCGCAGCTTGTTGAAGTGTAAAATACCAACAGTTTCGCCCTTTTCCTCGTTGCGAATAAATTCTTGCTTAATTCGAGGATCGTAAGACTGTACACCGTCCGTGAACGGATCGGTTTTTGTCAATTTTTTGAATGAGATGCTAGGCGCTGGTCTGCCTTGAGCTTTACAGATAATCTTAGTAGTGCTGCCTACGGGTTCAGTCACATTCAAAAATTCGTATACCTTCGGTTTCACCAGTACGTTAATTTTGACTGACGTTTCGTTAATTCCGGCAGTATTTTCGGCCACACATTTGTACAGTGAATCGTCGTTAAACTCAACTCTGTGAATGACCAGAGCACCGGTAGTCTTCTTGACAGTGAAGCGATCCACGATGGACAGATCTTCCCTCGTTTTTTCCTTAATCCATTTGAACGCCGGCGGCGGTTTTCCGGTACCGTTACAAATGATTGATGCCTCTTCACCTTCGACAACCTCGACTGGTTCCATTGGTTTTATTTGTGGGGGAATTTGAACTTCTACCTAAAATACCAATGCAATACTCGTATAATTACACCAAAGTTTTTACCCGAATGTTTCTGGTTTCAATTTGACCAGTTTTGAACACAAGTGCCCTGCACGTGTATACGCCATCGTCAGATTCCCTAACTTTCTTGATCAGCAACCCTTGTTGATCCGTGATGTATCTGTTACTGTTCGTTACATTAATTTCCTCTCCATCTTTCAACCAATTTACGATTGGTTCGGGATTCGCTTTTATTTCGCATTTTATCTTATAGTCGCGTCCGATGGTTGAATATTGAGATTCAGGGGCATTCACCCACGTTATTCCGACTAGAAAGATGTTACAGAATAAACTCTCGACTATCAGTTACCACTTACTAATTGTTTTCACGGTGGTGCTCGCCACCAACTGCTCGGACGTGGCGTAGTTAGCTGCGCATGTATACTTTCCGGCGAAATTTTCAGTTAACTTTGAAAATATCAATACGATTGTCATTTCTCCAAAAGCTCGCTAAGAAAATAACTTTAGATGGAACTAATCGAAGTGCCCACATACCTGAATATAGAGCGGAGCTCTGGAGTCTGTCGTGTCTATTCTTCTATTTCGTGGATCTCGCCATTCTAACTGCGTTATTAAGTTAGGGTTTTCCACGTTGGGGGTGCAAATAAGAGCCAATCCGGAATCTACCGGTTTTTCTATTGTGGCACCTTCTGGCTGGATTTGTAATCTTGGCGCGTGTGCAGCAAAAGTAACTGAAACAAAATACGATTCATTAGTTAAGAATTTATTAACATTTTACACGGGACAATTGCCACCTCTAGTTTCATTACGAAACTCAAGCAGATTCTTTCAAGGAAAAAGTCACGTTACAATTACTACGGAAAATGATTTATGAAAGATTTTGAATCAGATTGAAAGTTTAGGTTTAGGATTTATCCTTATGTCCCAGAAGACCCATAAACCGAATTTTAAGAGATTTCTGTTAATTTTAGAAGGACATCTAAAAATGTTTACATTTATTAAAAATTTAGGGCGTTTTCAGAATAGAAAATCAATCTTTTCACCACCCGTACGTTAGTAAGGGAGGTATTGCATTGGGGTGAAAAATGACCTCCACTTTTTTGACGGAAATACACGTTTTGAAGCACCAGGAATCCGAATCAAACAAAATCTCGATGATATCGATCGATCTGTCTGTCTACTCTCATTTCCGGCTAAACGGATGAACCGATTTAAACCCAATTTGGTACACATATTCTTAGACATAAAAGGAATAGCCTTTGAAAGAGGAGGTTCATTATGGAATGTTTTTTTTTCAACTACAACATTTCGAACTTTGAGTTGGGAAGACCGATTTGCGTAAAATTAGCCTTCAATTGTGACCGGGAGTTTATCTACGTAATTTCACACGCTTTTATTTACGAAGACTTGAGATCTCAACTCAGACGTAGAAAGCTGCGCTTTTTAGGTTTAACGACTAGACACGAGAAAATAATTTTTTACGCATGTCAAAACTAACTCAAATAAATTGATCAGCAACAGGTCTTAAAATTTAAAAAAAAACTCTTTCGATTTTCTCTCGGCACTTTTTACAAAGTGTTCTAAAATCCCCAACTCTAAATGGAGTATGTATAAACGGAAGTGAGAAAATTTCGATTCGACGAAATTACGAATCCGGTGGTCTTTGATTATAAAAATTGTGAATCCAAACTTACTTATTACTTTGCAAAGATCAAGGCAAATATTTTTTTCCAAATAAACTAAAGGTCTAAAATGTAAGTATCTCTTGGGAGTTTTTTTTCTCTACAACTATACAGTCTGTTTCAAATTAAGTCGAGATAGTCTGGTTTATAGTTTTGACATTACAAATCAATACATTTCTTCCAGACGTCTCAATCGCTCTTTGTGAGTACTCTCCCCCGACAATCTGTTATTGAGATATAAGGAATAAATTATAATCGATCACGACACATGGTCGAGGAAGACTATGGTTGGTACAAATTAATTCCTTTCGTTGATACCGAGGTTGATACCTTTTATTAGAGTACCATGGAGCCCCCCCCCCCAACCTCCTCTTTTGATAAGGGGTCAGAAAGAAGGGCGGTAGTTGGTAAGAAGCTCTATTTTATTGAGACCTTTAACTCGCTTCGGCGGTACATATACTATTAAAATTCCATGAGAGATAAAATGAATCCCCCTCCCCTCCATTTTCAAGAGTGTTACTTGGCACTAATAAAGACAAGCGTATTCAAAATCTGGACTGAAATTTGTTGTCGCATGTAAAAGTTATGCACGTTTTACTAGCAAAACAGCATCTCAGGAAATAATTCATGGGGGGGGGGGGGGGGGCCAGCGATTTTAATTTTGATGACCCTCTGTCTGCACAATTTCAGGGTGTAGGCTACCTATTGCAAAAAATTCCAGCACTCTAGGACCATTCCCCTAAAAATAGTTCAACACTGCAAAAGTGGGTTCGGACAAAACGCAAACAATAGCACATTTTTTTATTTTTAAGCAATTGCGCTAAAAATAATATTCGCCGAATAATTCATGCAATTCGCCCTCGAATGGTACCCAAAGCTTCAAATTCTCAAAAATGTACTGAATAAAATGGAAACGTTTGTGAACACCTACTTTAACATAGATACTCATTGTAATTTGTAAGTTATTTTTATATTACTTATTTCACCTGTTATTCTTGTTTTGTTAACAACGTACTACAAGTCCTATATCCAGTTATTGTTTTAAATATTATGTGTTTTATCATTTTCATGGATAACTAGATCAAAGAGAAAATAATTAAAAAATCTTGATTATTTGAAGTATTTCGGCTATATGGTGCATTAAGAACTGTTGTAGAGGATGTATAATACAATGGCGATTCATTTGTTTTTCGTTATTCATTTGTTTTCTGAAATAAAAACAATGGAACGCTGCCTTATTATGGGAAATAAAACGTTAAACAACTTTCATATAGAAAAATTTTATATACAGTCGATATTTACCGAGATATATACTATATTCCATACATAATGGGCAAATTTTTAATCAAAAGGGGATGAATTGCATTTCAAGCTCTTAGTGGTGGTAGGTATTTGAATCATTGTGTAATTATGGCACTATCGAATGCAAGGAATAAGAAAACTAAGTAGTCTTACTTACGTTTCACCCCTTCCATATCCTACAAAAAGGGATGATTATTTCAATGCCCTATAATACTGGCGATTGTTCAACTACCTAAGATTATTTTGCTTTCGAACATGTATACCTTACAGTTTCAAAGCATCACCTAATTTTGTATTGCTGTCTTTCCGTCTGTCCGTGTGCACGATAATTTGTTTAGAACCGTCCGAATGTTCTTAAGGATATAAGAAAGGTCGCTATTTCAGCTAACTAACGGGTCAAAAAGTTACCGCCCAAAAACCGCGCAACATCCAAAATAAGGGGTTCTTTTAAAATTCTTGTTACAAAGAACATATGAATGTCAGGTTTTCTGTGTTAGGAAATTTTCCGTAAATCTCAAGCAATTTTAATTCTCTTTTAATTCTTAAAAAATGCGCTAAAAATGACATTTTGATGTAGGCATACAGAATAAAAGTAAAACTCGGCTGGCATTTGGAAACACGACTTTTAATACGGCTGTTATTAAATACCACTAATCCAGGGAGAAAGCACTTTCATTTAAAAAATTAAAAAAAGTTTTCGCCTAACTTGAGCGCATTTTCTACGAAAGTTGACCTGCGCATGCGCACATTAATCGCCAAGATTTTTATTGGTTCACGTGCCAGAACTATAAGCTACCGAATGCAAAAAGAACGAGTATCTTGAAAAGTGTAGGAATAGTTCAGGCCTCGGACGGAGAAAGTGGCTATAAAAAAATTAAGGAAAATTGCGTATTAGGATAAGAGAACTCCAAATACCTATAGGATTTCTTTACCCCACCATGGGGAAAATGCCCTTTAGATTATGTAACGTCTTCAATCCCCACTAGTCAGTGGCCTACGTAGAAATTTATTCTGGGGGGGGGGGGGGGGGGATTAAACAAGTTCGTGACACATACAGTCACCCAGTGCGTACTAGAAAGGGGGGGGGGGTAAGAAATAGAAATTGGGTTGCAGGTTGCTGATACTGGTAGTCATTTATCTATTTATTATTGTACAGGCGAAAAATATTAGAACGGTATTTTATTTCTTACTGCTGACAGGCCCCTTTATTGCTTTTGCTTTAATTAATAGTAGTCCGATCTTGGAACTGTTTGGAATTATAGATTCTACAGGCCACATTCTATAAGAAAATATTTTTTTCCGGTCGATCTGAGACAATTTTTTTTTCTGGGCAAAAAAAAGGCAGTTATTACCTTCCTTTTTTACCAAAAATCGACTGCACCAAAATTTCTCGGGAAAAAACTTTTTCTTATTAATTTGGGTGCGTAGAATCCAAAACGATTCGTACTTTTTCGATTAGACGTCTCAATCAAAAGTTATGGGCAAAAAAAATTCCTGTTTTTAAAATTTAAAATTCTTATTTTCGTCATTTCGTGAATGGCAGGATGCAGGTACCTCACCTCAGTAGCAGTACTAAGTACCTGATACCTATTTGTTATTTTGGGCATCAATGTAGCGAATTGCCGATCGATACCGAATAGCCAAATCGTTGACTGCCAACACTGATCACTCACTGAATAGTGAATACTACAGAATATTTAGATTTTAGTAACTTTAGACTTTAAACAAAACCAAAATTGCTCTCTATATATATACCTATATATTATTGCCTTTATTTTAAAGTGGGCGGAGCGGATAGCGGAGTATGACCTAAATACCTAATAGCTATGACGATAACTCAATTCTTCTGGGGGGGGTGTGTTATATGTTAAAACAAAAGGAAACGACATGTTTGTTTAACATAACTTTATTAACTGAACGCATGTACTTGCGTCTCCGTCCGACTCTCTCTCTGCCTTGTTGCCGGTTCTCCCCTTGTCACTTACTTAATCTATCACAGGGGGGGATATCCCCTTCATCCCCCTCCCGTAAATACGCCACTGCCACTAGTTCCGAATTTGTATTTAGGACTAACTAAAGAGTAATTTGTACCCACAAAATTACCATTTCGACTTTTGAGTGACTTTAAAAGCGAGGGTGCTGGCTTGAACTCTAGCTAGCACCCCCGCCATTCCAAATTCAGCTTTGTAGAAGTGAACTTAATAGTTAAGGAGTAATTTGTACCCAAGTTAGTTTAAACAATTGATTAATTATTATTAATAATCAATGTAAATTACAGATTTATTCTGAAAATTGTTGCTCATAGATTTAGGACTAACTGTACCCATGTGCATTTTTATAAACAACTTGTTTGTTGATAATAATTTATTATTTAATATACTTCTTTATCAGAAAAGGTAATAAATGATTGGTAAATCAGTAAATTATTAATATATTCCGTAATTTGTGTAGTAGGCGTACAAAATTTTTCGAAGTGGCCAATCTTTCGATAAAAGCGAATTGTGCCTTGAATGTATGTATATTTCGCATTATGTAGTTCTATGACAATCCATGTTTGAATCGAGAGACAAAATGTAGACTAAAATCCAATACAATTCCTTAACCTGCCCTATCTTTGTCTCCGAAAACGCTATAAAATCAAAATGCGATACATTAAAGACGACCTTGCTCCATTAGGGGTTGGGGTAGATTACGTTTTATGAACGTTGTCGAGGTTTACATTAAGGAATTGTATTTTACCAAAATGTTCTCTTTCAATATCAATTTTTATTAGACGCAATTTAAAACTTATATACATTCAAGTAAAAACTCAGAAATTGGGTACAGCGGAGAAAGAACACAAAAATGTATCTAAGACACCCAAAGTAGGTATAAATGTTACAATTTAAGTTCGATGTGGATAACGCATAAGACAGACACAGTAACCTCAATGCTTAATTGTTCATTAATTCAAAGCACGCGCACGCTTTTCCATCTAAATTGG
This sequence comes from Photinus pyralis, assembly GCF_008802855.1. Taxonomy (NCBI): domain Eukaryota; kingdom Metazoa; phylum Arthropoda; class Insecta; order Coleoptera; family Lampyridae; genus Photinus; species Photinus pyralis. The sequence continues at coordinate 22,862 of NW_022171660.1, forward strand.
GGAATAAATCATGATTTTGACATTTGTGGACATTAATGCAATTTCACACATGTAATTTAACTGTAACTAAAATAGCAAATTAAGAAACAAGTCAAATCTTTAAAGAACAATTATACCTGCAATATAATTTAAAAATAAGGAAAATAAAATGAAATTATATTGATGTTATACATCAGACCATATAGAACATTGGCTGTTAATTGCAACTAAAATTTCGATAACAGGGTCGGTCCGAACTATCAAAGTTTAAATTAACACTGATTTTTCGAAATTCCATAATTGACATGGAAAAATCACCGCTTTGTAAATACACTGATTTCTGTTGAAGAAGATAATACACCGTCCATTCAGTGGCTTGTTGCAGAAGCAGAACAAGTTGGTACCTGCAAAATCCAAATGCAAAAGCCTATTATAAACAATCTGAAAGGTTTTCGGCGTAGATGAATAGGAAGCATATTTCAAACAAAGTCTTAAATACATCGTTAATGCTGGCATATATGAAGGAAATGTCAAAGTTTCTCAAATTTTCATGTAAAAGATTTTGTTTGTAGTTTCATTGAGCTAGATAGACAAATGTGTGTATGTGGGTGGTTCAGTGACCGTTTGCACATAGGAATATTACATTACGAAAACACAATATTGCTGAAATTATGTAGCTCTAGCTAAAAAGTGTTATGCTGCAAGGGAAACACGGGTATTTGAATCCGTATATCAATGATTCTGCTACGGTGCAATAAATAACAATGGGGTGAGGCCATTAAGAGTGGAATTGCCAAAATTGGTATTGGAAGCGATTTAAAACAAATCGATCAATGTTTAACATAAACATACACTCTTCACCCATTAATTATATTGTCGAGCGGCAGAACGTAAAATATTCGAATAATTAACAATCTGAACATAGCTGAAAGTATAGCTCTTGGGGGAAAAGATAAATGTTTCTGCCCTTAACGGGGATTCCCTGCAAGCTGCAAAATGCACTTACCTCTCCCGATTTTATACTATATGACGCGTGACGCCATTACTCCCGTAATATATCAAAGTCAGTAGCTCCTTTCGCACGGAAAACTTAGGCAAAATTCATCGCGCAACGTTTTCTAATGAACCGCTATTTTGTTGCAAACTGCAGTAATCGTAAATCATCCCTCTCTTAGTCTCATTTCGGTTTGTTAACCAAATCGATAGGTAACGTGCGGAAGATCGTCGCGGAAAGTGATTTATTTCTAATTAAGAAATCTTTGTGAGCGAAAATTATACTCCCGGCGCAATATTTTCAAGAAAATAGACCTTCCTCTCTTTCTATTTAATTTCCAACGGATCACAAGATAATTGAATAAGTAATTGAATATTAATTTCCCAGGATACCGGTTTGAGCGGAAAATAAATAGCCTGTCGGGGTGGCTTTCTCTAATTTTACAAAATTGCGTCAAAGTTTATTCATTTTCTAGTGCCATATGATCATATGCTTTTCTTACCGATTTATACATACGCATAACACGAAGAAAAGACCTGGGACTTGGGACGGCAACGTATTTGAGGATGTTTCATAAATTAGATCAAAAAACCATGGTTGTCTTGTTACCGTAATATGCTTGTGTGATCCAAGTGACTCTCTTTGTTATTGCAATTGATGTATTGGAGTAGGTAGGTACTACAGCGCTATATTTATCTACGAGTAACTATTGAGTAAGACAATGTGAAATATCCTGGAATCGAAGATACCGTGCCATGTTTCATTAAATCGATCCATTTTCATCAATTAAATCACGTCAATTGCGATGTGCAATTGCGGTGGCAATGCCATTTAATACAAGAGAGAATTTATGCATTAATTCCCATCCCAAACTGTCCGTGGCTCGTTAGATCCATTAGCTATACCCACAAATACAGATTTTAATTGATTTAAATTTAGTAGGTGATTAAAATCCATGTTTATTTTTTGAGCATACGATATTATAATAATTATCACGAGAGCTTATAATTTTAATTGAGAAAATATTTGGATTCACATTCTCTCCAGAGAATTATCAAATTAATTATATTAGAGAGGCGCACATAAAAAACAAATCAAAAATCCTGTCATTAAATTAAGTAAAAGCTAATAAACAGCGTATATCAGGGTATAAAAAGGTTAACCCAAAAGCTCTCTTTCAATTTTATTGCCATACAGATGTTCGTTAACCCCAAGAAGTAAGTCTACATTTGTGGATATTCTGACTAAATCGGGTTCATCGCTTTTTCTATACATCATCTCTGTGCAGAAAATTTATTATAGATCTATAAGTACGACCCGAAGTAAATTTACATAACATTTCCGGGGGTTGTAACTTTTGAGTTGGATCAAATATATTACTTCCATTGATTGATTAGGTACGTTTAATGTATCCACAAACAGCCCTCTCATTGTCCTGAAAATTTTAAAAGTGAAAGTGCTTTCTATTTTGAAATTAAATAAATTTTTACCAAATTCACTTTCAGATACATAGCAATTTTCAATTCAAAGGTTATTATTTTTGTTTGTTGATTATACTGTAACGAACATGAACATTCCAGAAATCTGGATAGACACCGAGGCGCCATAAAAGATTAATCATCGGTAAATATGATAATTGTCGTTTGCTATAGCGGCTGCCTCACGCAAATCGTTACCTAAAAGTATGTCGACTTCCATTAATAAATTAAATCTGAAAATGTGCATACCAACAACAAAGTTGATTTTTTCAAATGAAACCTGCTTTATTTTTTGCAATTTCAAATGTCGAAAAAAATTCTACATCGATCAATTATTATATTTCCTATACCTATCTGTTATAGTTTTCGTTTTATTTAAAATTTTCTAAAATTGTTACTGTTATATGCATAATTTTCTTAGGCTCGCTCGCTGGATTTTCAAGTTCAACAACGGCTGAACCGATTGCGATAGATTCTTTACAAAATTTGTAGATCGGAATTCGTGAATTGGCCATATCGACCAAAAAATAAGTAGTGACCTTTTGACATCTCCGTTATATGCACCGAATTGGACGAATTTCCGCATAGCCGACACAATATGATTCAAAATTCACAATGCCTTTTTGACTTCTAGGCCGTTTATGAAAATATTCAAAAGAGAACGGATGGGTAAAATGTAATACATAACTCGTCAGTAAAATGACATTACTTGACTCGGAAATTAGAGTACTCGGCCTCAAAGGGGCCTCGCACTTCAATATTTCCTCGCCAGTAATGTGTCATTTTCCGGACTATTATACGCACATTCGGCTTGCACATACTTTTGTTTTTTCTTTGGTGGCTCATTACCGGCTATTAATTGTTCGAGAAACAAATCTCTTCCACGTTGAATCTGGTAACCAGCTTCCAAAGTGTAGAGTGATTCATCGAAACTTCAGTCTGTAAACGGCGGTGTTCCTCTTTCCCACAATTATCAGTTCTATCTGTGTCAGTCAACACTCGATTATATACTGACCATAGTTCTGGACCAAAAATGGCCGGCCGCCTTCCGTCACCACGACAATTTGGACGTTCCACATATGTACCTTTAAACCATTGAAGTAATGGGTACAGTTGTGGTGGCCAATTTTGTTCTAGAGATAAGCTACCGTTTATTTTTAATTTGTTTTGCAAATCTCATCTTGTTTCGCTTTTAAACACAACAAGGGGGTATTGTAGTACGATTAAAGTTACCAAGAATTTTTTTATGCGTAATTATAAATTTTTTGAACATTGTAACAAAGAACAAGGCTGAACATAAAAATAAAATTTATGTTATTATTTGTCATGGCGTTAGTTTAGTAAGAGACATAAATAGGAATTAAATAGTCCGAAGGGCACTCTGCTCTCGTTTCATACACGGCCACGGTCAATTTGTAGGTGAAAATTTCTCGTTGTGAAATACAACAATTTGGGAAATTTATTTTGAGCTGTAGACTAGAACGTTATTTTATAGCAGATGTTAAAATGACATTTTAGTCAGTTTTTAATAAGTAGTCACTCTTTAACCGCAAGGGTAGATAAAGTGAAACAGATGATTATGCAATCTAATGACATCTGTCATTCTTATTTAAAATGGGATACCGAGCGCGATATATAAAATGACGTTCAGAACATAACTAACGGAGATGTCAAAAGGGCGCTGCTTATTTTTTTGCCAATATGCCCAATTCACGATCTCCGATCTAAAAATTTGATAATGAGTCCATCTGCATTGATATACCATTTGTCCCGTCCATAATTTGTCTGCTAATAATTACTGAAAAGGTAATAGAACCATATTAAGTGGCATAATCGATGAATTTATTCAAAAGTCATACTATGGACTACATGAGATTATACAAGAGCCGATTCTTAATTTCAAATAAAATAGTGCGCTATTTCCATTCTGAACTGAGACCCTCACTTTTAATAGTACCTAGAGAGAGTGCCTACGTATTTTTGACGAAGCGCTCCCTTAAATAAAATGTTAATTTAAGGACCGGCGAATAATGCTAATTGTCGTCAGGTTTCGAAACGCTCGGAAACTTACAAAGTTTAATTAAGTCTATAGGTCAAAATTAACCCATTTGAACTTCTAAAACCACTAATGATTGATTACGCCCTTGCAACGCCCGGGGAGGAAAATAAATTTGTACTATTGATTTTCATTTAACCGATCCGAGCTTTAATTAAAATATAAGTATAGAAAACACAAGTTTATATCACCAACCAACTGGCAAGAGCAAGCACGCAAATATCAAATATTTTAGTAACATTTCAAAATTCCTTGTGCGGTTTATTGAAGGGTTATAATTAGAGTTTCTAACTTGAAACATGGAAGAACTTTAGTCAAAGTTTCCATTAAATAATTATTCGATACATGGATTGTATTTTGCGCTATTTGGCGTATAGTGCACATTAATATCAAATTTCCCTAAAGCAAATGCATAAAGAGGTGCTATACGAACTGGTAGTGTAATGTTTAGCGTAACGAGAACTTGGCCTACGTAAAATAGAACTTCAGACCTCGCAAAGTGAAATCTTACAATAACTCCGGAGCAATTTCTTCTTCAATTTCCCACATTTAAAAAGAAATGCATAACTTCACCTTTCATATATCCAATAACCGAAACCAAAGTAAAATTGTGAATAACTATAATTGGAATCTGGTTTTACTGTATCCTATGGAAATATTGCTACCAATTTACTAATTTAATCTACCCTGTAACATCAAAGAGAACAAATTAAAAAAGTAATCGTTCACGATTTACAAAAAGAGCATTTCCACTTGCATTAATTTCCCATTTGTAAGATGCAGCTCCTGTTAAAAATTAAAATCCTAAAAATCTGGCCACAAATAAGAAAAATAGCGTTTGCATATTAACGTTTTTTATAGGGGAACGTTCAACAAATTAGAGACAAGCTGAAATTTAGCAAGGTACTTTGTTTTAAGTGTCACCCTACCTTTTTTGAAATTTTTCTTAATAACTCTAAAAGGAAGCATTTTAAGAAAAAAATGTCGAGAGAAAAATTATGGAGAAGAAAATTTCCTAATGGGTATTGAGAGGTTCCACCTTGCATATACAACTTACGTCGATACACACATTTTTGAGAGTTGACACACTCCTGGTGAATATTTTAGATGATATGGTGACGATAAATGTGTACAATTTTGTTCTAGGACTTTTTTCGGTATCTTCTATGGTAAAGGAATTATGATCCGAGGGGTCTTAGGTGCTACACCCTGTATATTTTGTTAGTTTATAGTTTCTTGAACTTGATAGTTCAAAGGGACCTGTCCGCCTGTATGTTCAGAATACCTCATCAAGTAGATTGGAGACATTTGATAAACGTCAAAATAGAAAAGAAGAAAAATAAAATTGCTCTCAAGACTAGTAGTACACTGGTTAAATCTCAAAATACATAACTGTGATTGCATGAATAATAAACATATCTTTTAGTGTTAGAGTAATAGATGGTGTTTTATATCCTCGTCTTACACATTGAAACTTCCGATTTCTGTACTTCTTTAAGTTCATTTTGAAATGTGAAGTTCGCAAAGTAATTCGTGCAAATACGTTTAAGTCACAACGAAATCCTTTCAATTTGGGATAATACTGTTGGATTATCCTTTTTTTTTCTTTTTGTTCAAGTCACGCTTCGAATTTTTATTAGAAATTACTTTAACCGCCAGCGACAATTGGTATTCATCTTTTTTAATCGGTTGTTTGCAGAGTTTGAAGGCAGTTTCTCTGAGGAGTATGCATAATAAATTTATACCTAAAGTTGTGGAAAGTGGTTAGATATTTAAATGAAAAATTTGAATTTAAGGCACGGGATTTTTCATAATCTGAATTCGTGTAAAAGGCCATTGTGCTTGCGTACGATGAGAGAAAGCTAAAATTGTCCGTTTATTTCGTAATCCAGGTCGAAATCCGGATATTTCCTCCAGGTTTCTCTGTTTAAATACGTTGTAAGCAAGAGCGTTTACACATAAATAACTGCTGCAGCACTTGCCGAATTAAGCATTTGTACGATTCAGTAAAATCACTTCAACGTAAAGCCTTTCGAGAAGTGAAACGGCATTAAACACGATTTTGATATACTAAGCACCTTATGTATTTACTTATACAAACAGCGGCAATCGTGCGTAAAATAGTAAATGGAAATCAAAGGGTTTCTCGCTATTACGTTACTTTGAAGGAGGATCGCGAAAATTTATGGCGCGAACATTTATTAGTTAGGGGTGGTTTACATAATATTTTATTATACCCCTTTATTTAAACACTTTACCACCTGCAGAAATTTTAAGCCTTGCTCTGTCCTTAATTTAATATTACGGTATGTCCTTTGTGACTAGGTAATCGCTTGAATATTCTACCGTTTTTGACGACGCACTGTAACGCGTTGCTTGGACGCTTCATTCAAAGCACGAACTAATCCATCAAACAGATTATACGCATAAGCCATCAACATTTAGTAGGTACCACCTCAATACAAAATTTCCAGTATTAACATTTACACAGGGGTGTTGAGAAATCTCGCAAATTATAGTACCGTTTAACCGGCCTTGTCAAAACTCAAAATTTTTAATTTACTCGTCTTTATGTGTGTCTGCTACCTCGACATAAGTCAAGAACATGACACATTATTGGCGAGGAAATATTGAAGTACGAGGCCCCTACTTTAATTTCCGAGTCAAGTAGTGTCATTTCACTGACGAGTTTTGTAGGTCCGTGAAGTTGGAGTATCGACATATTCAATTTTAGGACTTACTACAATTTTGTGCTAATTTTGTGCTATTTATTGGCGTATACCCCAAATTTTGTGCTCTCATGGTTTTTGAGTTATTCAAATTTTTAGGATGGGACTCTAACTTTACGACTATACTCGATGTTGTTAAATGTGAAATTTTAATATACCTAAATTTTGTGCTCATTTTGTGCTATTTATTGCCGTATGCCCCAAATTTTGTGCTCTTATGGTTTTTGAGTTATTCAAATTTTTAGGATGGGACTCTAACTCCTCGACTATACTCGATGTTGTTAAATGTGAAATTTTAATATACCTAAATTTAGTGCTCATTTTGTGCTATTTATTGCCGTATACCCCAAATTTTGTGCTCTTGTGGTTTTTGAGTTATTCAAGTTTTTAGGATGGGACTCTCTTCACGACTATACTCGATGTTGTTAAATTTGAAATTTTAATATAGGTACCTAAATTTTGTGCTCATTTAAAAAGTAGTCGTAAACGATTTGCATAAAGCGCATTTCCACTTGCATTCATTTCCCATTTGTAAGATGCAACTTCTATTAAAATCGTAAAAATCCGGCCACAAATATGAAAGATCGCGTTGCACATGGGCAATCCATTTTTGACGTGCTACTTCAATTTCAGTTTATGAGAAGAATTTCATTTCAATGCTTTTCTAAATAAGAAAGTTGGAACTGCGCATGTGTAAACCTAAATTTTGAAACTAATGTTAGATTTTCCTTTGTTCCAAGCGCCTAAGTATCAAATTTCACTTAAATGCTTCCATAGATAAAAAAGTTGGCACTGCGCATGCGCAAAACCAAATTTTGAAATTGGCGTTTGATTTTCCTTTATTCCAAGTGCCTATGTATCAAATTTCATTCAAATACCTTTATAAGTAAAAAAGTTTGCAATTCGGTTTATAAATGGTCGAGATGCGAAAAGGGCACTGTGAATTTTGAATCGATTCGATTCAACTTTTGGCATTGCGGTTTATATGGCTAAAGCTATGCCCATATTGAATTTCATGCAATTCAGTTCATAACTAACGGAGATGTAAAAGCGATCGAACATTTCTAAACAAAGTTATCGTTCACACGGACAGATAGATGGACAGGCAGACAAAGGAACAGACGGACAGACCAACAGGCAGACGGCAGATAGCAATGCAAAATTATAAACGATCTCTAGGATTGTTAATAAACGGCAAAAGTGTAAAATTATGGAACATGTAAAAAACGGTTTTTTGTTTTTTTTACAATAACTTTTTTTGTAAGCGGTACAGAAAAAATTCCTTCTTTGGTACAAGACTCGACACCATAACGAACCAAATAGCGAAAAAAGTAGAACAATAGCTCTTAAGATAAAGAACTAGTAGCGTCGCATAACGAGCGGACGGACGGACGGGCGGACGGACAGCCGGACGGACGGACGGACAAAGTGGCCACAATAGCCCATTTTTTTTTATTTTTGTGAAACAGCCAAGAAATTCTGGCTATAAAATCAAATCGAATATATACGTATATGCATGTGCGCGTGAACCGTAACGCGGACATTGACGGTATTTTTAGCGCATTTCCACAGAAATAAAAAAAAATGCGCTATTGTGGCCACTTTGTCCGTCCGTCCGTCCGTCCGTCCGTCCGCTAACTTTGCGACGCTACTAGTTTTTATCTTAAGAGCTATTGTTCTACTTTTTTCGCTATTTGGTTCGTTATGGTGTCGAGTCTTGTACCAAGGAAGGAATTTTTTCTGTACCGCTTACAAAAAAAGGTATTGTAAAAAAAACAAAAAACCGTTTTTTACATGTTCCATAATTTTACACTTTTGCCGTTTATTAACGATCCTAGAGATCGTTTATAATTTTGCATTGCTATCTGTCGCCTGCCGGTTGGTCTCTCCGTCTGTTCCTTTGTCTGTCCTGTCTGTCCATCTATCTGTCCGTGTGAACGATAACTTTGTTTAGAAATGTTCGATCGCTTTTACATCTCCGTTGGTTATAAACTGAATTGCATGAAATTCAATATGGGCATAGATTTAGCCATATAATACGCAATGCCAAAAGTTGAATCGAATCGATTCAAAATTCACAGTGCCCTTTTCGCATCTCGACCATTTATAAGCCGAATTGCAAACTTTTTTACTTATAAAAGTATTTGAATGAAATTTGATATATAGGTACTTGGAATAAAGGAAAATCAAACGCCAATTTCAAAATTTGGTTTTGCGCATGCGCAGTGCCAACTTTTTTATTTATGTAAGAATTTAAACGAAATTTGATACATAGGCACTTGGGATAAAGGTAAAACAAACGCCAATTTCAAAATTTGGTTTTGCGCATGCGCAGTGCCAACTTTTTTATTTATGGAAGAATTTAAACGAAATTTGATACATAAGCACTTCGAATAAAGGAAAATCAAACGCCAATTTCAAAATTTGGTTTTGCGCATGCGCAGTGCCAACTTTTTTATTTATGGAAGAATTTAAACGAAATTTGATACAGAGGCACTTGGGATAAAGGAAAATCAAACGCCAATTTCAAAATTTGGTTTTGCGCATGCGCAGTGCCAACTTTTTTATTTATGGAAGAATTTAAACGAAATTTGATACATAAGCACTTCGAATAAAGGAAAATCAAACGCCAATTTCAAAATTTGGTTTTGCGCATGCGCAGTGCCAACTTTTTTATTTATGGAAGAATTTAAACGAAATTTGATACATAGGCACTTGGAATAAAGGAAAATCAAACGTCAATTTCAAAATTTGGTTTTGCGCATGCGCAGTGCCAACTTTTTTATTTATGGAAGAATTTAAACGAAATTTGATACATAGGCACTTGGGATAAAGGAAAATCAAACGCCAATTTCAAAATTTGGTTTTGCGCATGCGCAGTGCCAACTTTTTTATTTATGGAAGAATTTAAACGAAATTTGATACATAGGCACTTGGGATAAAGGAAAATCAAACGCCAATTTCAAAATTTGGTTTTGCGCATGCGCAGTGCCAACTTTTTTATTTATCGAAGAATTTAAACGAAATTTGATACATAAGCACTTGGGATAAAGGAAAATCAAACGCCAATTTCAAAATTTGGTTTTGCGCATGCGCAGTGCCAACTTTTTTATTTGCGGAAGAATTTAAACGAAATTTGATACATAGGCACTTGGGATAAAGGAAAATCAAACGCCAATTTCAAAATTTGGTTTTGCGCATGCGCAGTGCCAACTTTTTTATTTATGGAAGAATTTAAATGAAATGTGATACATAGGCACTTGGAATAAAGGAAAATCTAGCGCTAGTTTCAAAATTTTATTTTGCGAATGCGCAGTGCCATTTTTTTATCTATGGAACTATTTAAGTGAAATTTGATACTTAGGCGCTTGGAACAAAGGAAAATCTAACATTAGTTTTAAAATTTAGGTTTGCGCATGCGCAGTTCCAACTTTCTTATTTAGAAAAGCATTGAAATGAAATTCTTCTCATAAACTGAAATTGAAGTAGCACGTCAACAATGGATTGCCCATGTGCAACGCTATCTTTCATATTTGTGGGCGGATTTTTACGATTTTAACAGAAGTTGCATCTTACAAATGGGAAATGAATGCAAGTGGAAATGCGCTTTATGTAAATCGTTTACGATTACTTTTTAACTTGTTGTAAGTTTTCCATAAAATGATGCAACTATGTTGGTGGTCCCATATTTTGGGATCCCATATAGCTGCCGTTTGTTTGTTCTTGTTAATATGACGTTTGAACTTTAAAACCAATACCTACCGTTGAAACCAAACACACTATATAATTAACGAAAGTGCTTAAATCACACTCTATTGTGCGTATCTAAAGAAAAGTTTTCACCAGCATCACCCCATTTTTAGCGCATTTCCACAAAAATAAAAAAATGCGCTATTGTTGCCACTTTGTCCGTCCGTCCGCTCGTTTTGCGACGCTACTAGTTCTTTATCTTAAGAGCTATTGTTCTACTTTTTTCGCTATTTGGTTCGTTATGGTGTCGAGTCTTGTACCAAGGAAGGAATTTTTTCTGTACCGCTTACAAAAAAAGTTATTGTAAAAAAAACAAAAAAACCGTTTTTTACATGTTCCATAATTTTACACTTTTGTCGTTTATTAACGATCCTAGAGATCGTTTATAATTTTGCATTGCTATCTGTCGTCTGCCTGTTGGTCTGTCCATCTGTTCCTTTGTCTGTCTGTCCATCTATCTGTCCGTGTGAACAATAACTTTGTTTAGAAATGTTCGATCGCTTTTACATCTCCGTTAGTTATGAACTAAATTGCATGAAATTCAATATGGGCATAGCTTTAGCCATATAATACGCAATGCCAAAAGTTGAATCGAATCGATTCAAAATTCACAGTGCCCTTTCCGCATCTCGACCATTTATAAACCGAATTGCAAACTTTTTTACTTATAAAAGTATTTGAATGAAATTTGGTACATAGGTACTTGGAATAAAGGAAAATCAAACGCCAATTTCAAAATTTAGGTTTGCGCATGCGCAGTTCCAACTTTCTCATTTAGAAAAGCATTGAAATGAAATTCTTCTCATAAACTGAAATTGAAGTAGCACGTCAAAAATGGATTACCCATGTGCAACGCTATATTTCATATTTGTGGCCGGATTTTTACTATTTTAACAGAAGTTGCATCTTACAAATGGGAAATGAATGCAAGTGGAAATGCGCTTTATGTAAATCGTTTACGATTACTTTTTAACTTGTTATACTTCGGTGCCCCATTAATCAACGCATTTTGACGTGCAACCTTAACTTCCGAGTAGACCATCATACTTAAAATTACCTAACGATTGCTAATAGTACGGGAGGTAGTGTCCTATTTGACCGGACCATTTTCGCAAAGTTCATCTTTCTACTATAGATTTTTGATCCATAACCTATCAACGATAGGGGCGTCAGCTGGTTCAAAAGCGTGACTTAAGATGGCGAGAGACTGCGAAAGACGTAAAAAAAATTGTTTTTCGGACCATTTTCGCAAAGCTAAAAATGGTATATATAATAGTGTACAATGTAAAAAGAGGATAAATAACTGTCAGCTGATATTTAAATGTGGCAAAACCTGTTAGCTGGGCGTCCAAAGTGTAGCGTAGCGTTAGCGGGCGCTAGCGCGCGCGGCGACTTTAAATTTTGATGACCCAGCTAACACATTTTTCCACGTTGTCGTGTCAGCTAACAAGTGGTTTCCTTTTTTTTGCGCCATAAACTGATGAGGTACTCATTTCCATGCATGCTGATGTCATATTATTGGAGAAAAATATGATTGAAAGAGAAATCATGAGTAAAATGGTATCACATATTATAATAATAATAATAATACTTTATTAGTGTAGTTTATCACAAGATATTTACACAAGTCAAATTACAATAATAATGGACAGTTATAAGAATTTAATTTCGAAAAATTCATCAATGGAATACAGAGGATTACTTATCAGTGTTCCGTTTATGCGTTTTTTAAATAAGTTTGTGTTCAGACTCTGTATATGCTTAGGTATCTTATACATGAAACATTGTATTTTATAATTTGTAACGTGCGTTAAGGACATATAATAAATCAAAATAGACAAAACAAACCAAAAAAAGGAAACTAATAGCTTCAGTTACAAGCCAAGCGGACCAAGCCGAACCGCACCGATGTGTCAGTCAAGTCACCTGGGTATAAAACAGATGCTTCTAAAATAGTTCCATTTGCACTCGAAGATATACATTTGTAAATATACGTATCTCGTCCAGAATCAGGTGTCGATTGTGAATCCGAGAGCGCGATGGTCGCAGAAATTGCAAACAACCAGAAAAAATAGTTTGTAAAAAATTTCACACTTCTTAAAAGTTAGAAATTTTACATTTAGGTACATCGCATTTCCGAAGTTATTTATGAATATTTTTCAAGAATGTGGGTACCGTTCGAAAGCTCATTATATTTGCTGTCTCACAGAACAAAAAGAAAGTCGATGCTGTCTTGAACAACCACTCTGTAAACTCTATATGGTAAAGAATTGTAATAAAAATCTCAGTCGCGAAAATCGTTATGAGTGCAGATAGAGGTATAATACATGTGCGATACAAAATATGTCGAATGAATCAAGATAGTTTTTTTTAATAAAACATTTTTTCAATCAGACCAACGGTTTAAGAAATATAAGAGGTTGAATATTTATTAAAAACGTAACGCGAGCGTCTCAGCTCCTGGCAACACCAACCGACGCAAGCACGCTGTTTTCTTGTAACGCATTTTTTTAAGAATTGTCTAAGAAATGTGTTATTGGTTGCGTTGTGTCCTAACAGGAAAATAAAAGTTAGTAGCGCCTAAAATAATCTTACATAAACGTACCATAATCTCTCCGTAAGCAGTCGCAGCCGTGGTTAGGGCTATTAGTTTCCTTTTTTTAGTTTGTTTTGTCTCTTTTGATTTATTCTATGTCCTTAACCACGTTGCAAATTATAAAATACAATGTTTCAATTTATGTATAATACTATTATACAGTATGTGATACCATTTTACTCCTGTATTCTCTTTCACTCATATTTTTCTCCAATAATATGACATCAGGGGGGCGGGACACTTCGCCGAATGCCCACAACGCCGACCCGATTTTTGGATGGTCCATATCGCCCGACTAGGGACACTACGCCGACAGTGCCCACATCGCCGACAAGTGGACAAGGGACACAACGCCGACCATGCCCACATCGCCGACGTGTACAAGGGACACTACGCCGACCATGTGCCGAACGTGCCCACAACGCCGACTATTCGGAAAAAAATTACTAGGGACACTACGCCGACAGCGACCACATCGTCGACAATGGAGAAGTTTCCAGTTTTTTGTTATTAATTAATTATGACAATTCCTCCACAAATGGCAAAGTTACAAGACTTTAAAGTTGCGATTGGAAAAATAATTTCGAGACGTCACTTCATCTAGTTTGCTAAGAGCATGCCTTGACCATGCGATCAAAAAAGAGTGGAGTCGCCTATGAATCGCCTTTACAAATTTTTGTTTGTATGGGAAATCGTATTTCGTGGAATTACGTAAAATGACGTCACCGACACTGCCGTTCCGCGCTGAATACCTAAACTTAAATAATATATTTCTCAGTCATTTATTGCCGGATTTTGAAATTTCTTTTACTGGTTTATTAGTTTTGATCTATACTTTGATGTCATTAGGCTTAATATAGTAATATCATGTGGTTGAACGGTAAAAGATTAATGAATATCGCGATTCTTAAATTTCACATTTAGTCAAACAAAGCGAACAATAACTAGGGCTGATTGTATAAAGGCTGGTTGAACTTCGCTTGTAGTTAACAACTGGATTAAGGTATAAGAATGGTTAAAATTTGACGTTTTGTCAAACTTCAACCAATTAGGTATCTTAACCCATTGATATAATCCAAACGAGGTTTAATCTGCTTTATACAACCGACCCTTATGCCCGTCAAGAATCAAGACGGGATTCATGAAACTAGATTAGCAAATACGATCTTAAATAAACAACCAGTTATAATCGATCATTTGCGCATGAATCTACCATTATATCAACTATTGGTGACGTTTTCTGTCAATCCCAGAATTAATCTTCGATCTCGGATCAATCTACGAGTTAGTACGGGCATTAGTGTCCGCTTTACTAACAATGACACTTACTAAAAATCTTATAATGCTTGGCCACCTTGGATTATAAGGTACGGTGCAATTCCATTCTGGTGCTAATCAATGATTAACTTTGACCATCGTTTATATAATAAAGATTTATTTTTAATGTTTAATGTGTACAGAATATGCTAAACAAGATTAGTTCATATTTTATGAATTTAATATTAACATAAGCACATATTTTAACAAATGAATTACTTTTTACTCCGTATTCACATCTTCTCATAGTGGAATACATCCGTTTTTTCTCATAAAATATATTTTTATTTCAATTTGCTACCCCTCTTCAGCTAATTTCTTAAAATGTACTCATTATCTATTCAATATCCATAAGGGTTTTAGAAATTCTAATCAGTTTTTCTTATTCCTCGAGCAATAATGAAATAACCTTTTCTGTAAATGTACGCTCTGCCTAATTTGCGCCTGCTATTTCCTGTCGGTCTCTGTATTCCCATTATACTCTACCATAAATTTACCAAAATGTTGTCTTAAAATCTGCATAGTTGCAGGTTTTTCTTAGAAAAACCCGTAAATACGGAATTACGGATTAATGTTTAAAGTAGGTGCCGCTCTTAGTAAAATATTGTTTACAGGTAGAGTGAGAATTTTCACCCTTTACTATGGGAACCTTTGCTGTCGGTCTCTGTATTCCCATTATGTATATTCCATCGTGACTTTATCAAAATGTTGTCCCAACATCTGCATAGGTAATTGAAGGTTTTTCTTAGAAAAATCTGTATTAGGATCATAGGTAAATACAGAATTGCGGATTAATGTTCAAAGAAGGTGCCGCTCTTAGTAAAATATTGTTTACAGGTAGTGAGATTTTTGACCTTTTTCTGTAGATAGGAACTTATACTACGGTAATTACTAACTGCATTTTAAACCAAGAAAGAATTTCTTTTAGTACAAACAAGGTAAATGTGTATTACTGTTTGTGGGGGTAGCAAATTATTCATAAGTTAGGTACTAATTTACGACCTGCTTTAATTTTGCTATGACATGACGTCAGATAATGTGACGAAACGCCAGTGAAACAAAGTTACACACTTTAGTTTTATACGCACTGAAATAACTTGCATTGGCGAAGAATAAAAATAATGAATTCTACCACCGTGCCACCCTTTGAATTTGTGTTTATCTCGATAATTTCGGTGATTTGACAATTTTTGATAACACGATACCAATGTAAGTGTAAAAACGCTTAAAATATTTACACCTAGGTAGCAAATTGAAATAAAAATATAGTTTATGAGAAAAAACGGATGTATTCCACTATGGGAAGATGTGAATATGGAGTAAAAAGTAATTCATTTGTTAAAATATGTGCTTATGAACATTAAATTCATAAAATATGAACTAATCTTGTTTAGCATATTTTGTACACATTAAACATTAAAAATAAATCGTTACTCAATTACATAAACGATGGTCAAAGTTAATCATTGATTAAAAGTACCAGAATGGGATACACCTTACCTTATAATCCAAGGTGGCCAAGCAATATAAGATTTTTAGTAAGTGTCATTGTTAGTAAAGCGGACACTAATGCCCGTACTAACTCGTAGATTGATCCGAGATCGAAGATTAATTCTGGGATTGACAGAAAACGTCACCAATAGTTGATATAATGGTAGATTCATGCGCAAATGATCGATTATAACTGGTTGTTTATTTAAGATCGTATTTGCTAATCTAGTTTCATGAATCCCGTCTTGATTCTTGACGGGCATAAGGGTCGGTTGTATAAAGCAGATTAAACCTCGTTTGGATTATATCAATGGGTTAAGATACCTAATTGGTTGAAGTTTGACAAAACGTCAAATTTTAACCATTCTTATACCTTAATCCAGTTGTTAACTACAAGCGAAGTTCAACCAGCCTTTATACAATCAGCCCTAGTTATTGTTCGCTTTGTTTGACTAAATGTGAAATTTAAGAATCGCGATATTTTACCGTTCAACCTACCTTTTTTTTTCAAATTAAAAAAAACGCGATAAATTCTTCTATAGGTACTTCCGGTGTAAAGATTTACGAATTTCAGTTTATCAAAACACAGCAACTATCAAATAGGGACAATTGATATTACTATATTAAGCCTAATGACATCAAAATATAGATCAAAACTAATAAACCAGTAAAAGAAATTTCAAAATCCGGAAATAAATGACAGAAATATATTATTTAAGTTTAGGTATTCAGCGCGGAACGGCAGTGTCGGTGACGTCATTTTACGTAATTCCAGGAAATACGATTTCCCATATAAACAAAATTTTTAAAGGCGATTCATAGGCGATACCACTCTTTTTTGATCGCATGCTCAAGACATGCTCTTAGCAAACTAGGTGAAGTGACGTCCCGAAATTATTATTCCAATCGCAACTTTAGTCTTGTAACTTTGGGATTTGTGGAGTAATTTTATTGATTCTATCACACTTTTGTTTCATTTTACTTAAATTTTCATAATTAATTTATAACAAAAAGCTGGAAACTTCTCCATTGTCGACGATGTGGTCGCTGTCGGCGTAGTGTCCCTAGTAATTTTTTTTGCGAATAGTCGGCGTTGTGGGCACGTTCGGTCTAGTGTCCCTTGCACACTTGTCGGCGATGTGGACATGGTCGGCGTAGTGTCCCTTATACACTTGTCGGCGATGTGGGCACGGTCGGCGTAGTGTCCGTCGGCGAAGTGGGCATGGTCGGCGTTGTGTCCCTTGTACACTTGTCGGCGATGTGGGCATGGTCGGCGTTGTGTCCCTTGTCCACTTGTCGGCGATGTGGGCATTGTCGGCGTAGTGTCCATCGGCGTAGTGTCCCTAGTCGGCGATATGGACCATCCAAAAATCGAGTCGGCGATGTGGGCATTCGGCGTAGTGTCCTAGACCCGACATCAGCATGCATGAAAATGAGTACCTCATCAGTTTATGGCACAAAAAAAGGAAACCACTCGTTAGCTGACACGACAACGTGGAAAAATGTGTTAGCTGGGTCATCAAAATTTAAAGTCGCCGCGCGCGCTACACTTTGGACGCCCAGCTAACAGATTTTGCCACATTTAAATATCAGCTGACAGTTATTTATGCTCTTTTTACATTGTACACTATTATATATACCATTTTCAGCTTTACGAAAATGGTCCGAAAAACAATTTTTTTTGCGTGTTTCTTAGCCTCTCATACCATCACGCCACGCAGTCGCGCCAGCTGACGCTTGTTTAAAGGGTTAACTAAGTAAAAACTACCAGGCAGAATAAAAAGTAATTGTGCGAAAATGACCCGTAAAAATAGGACGCTACCTCCCGTACTATAATAAATCTAGTAATAAAACGTTCGTGTAAATTATTCTTTTCTTATAGCCAGTATTAGTATTCATTATCTAATGGATTTCAGTAATAATCGTATTAACCTGTTTGCAGCACTACAATTAATTACAATTAGTTAGTGTTTTAACGTTCAGACGTCTCTTGGACGAGAAGTTAACCTAATTCACAACTGAGTAGCTTTAATCGACCCTTCGGTTGTAGTGTGATAGTGCAACTAAAAGAAGTTCCCAATATTTAACAAGTGTAAAAAGTCATTATGCAAACATAGGTAAATTACGAGAGCGTATTTTCCTCCAAATAATATTAATGGTACGACCAGGAAAAAATACCGGTAGCCACGAGATCCTTATCCATTCTCTTTCAAATGAGTCGCCTATCGTCGATGTCTAAATAGTGAAGCGTATTCAAATACATACAAATTTTGAAATGGGCATTAGTTTTACTTTTATTCGAAGTGTCTACATATGGAACTTTTTATAAATGCTTTCATAAATAGCATTGCGCATTGTCTAAATTAGAAATGCCTTCATAAATAAAACACACACCATGCGTTAACAGTAATTTTGAAGCCGGTATTAGTTTTAGTTTCATTCAAGGTGCCTACATATGATATTTCGTTTACCTGCTTTCATAAATAAGAAAGTTGGCATTGCGCATGCGCAAAACCAAATTTTGCAACTGGTGTTAGATTTGTCTTTATGCCAAATGCCTATGTATAAAATTTCATTTAAATGCCTTCATAAATAAGAAAGTTGGCATCGTATGCGCAAAACAACATTTTGGAAACATTGTTAATTTTACTTATATTCGTAGTGTTTCTTCATAAATAAAAAAGTTAGCATCGCACATGCGTTAAACCAAATTTTTGACACTGCGCATGTGCAAAACCAAAAAATATGGGTATGGGTATGCACGGAATCCTTGGACCAAGCCCTTTCAAATGAGCCCTATATCGCCAAAATCGGTTCAGTGGTTTAGGAGTACGTGTGACGGACGGACGGACGTCAAAGTGCGGCCAATAGCAATTTTTCACTTTGAGGAAAATACACTAAAAATTAAGACTAAATGTCTCACGTGCAACCTTCAGTTCAGTTCTACATGAACGGTTCTCTTATTTAGCGTTTTTGATCTAATAGTTCCCTGTGGAATTACTATATTTTGGAACCAAAGATTATTACGACTACATACATATGTTTATGTCATCTGTAACCTGTGGTTTAATTACTGTTACCCACTTGTCTGTTAAAACAGAAGATATTCTTGTGATTATTGATAATTTAGCACTCGTGTATTTTTCATCGCTGGTATGTTCAATTACCTATTTTTGTTTCGTTTTACAAAAAAAAATTCTACGAACAAAAAACTGAAAAGACGTTTGAAGAGAAAGTTACGAAATCGCTTTCGCAATGATTGTTTTTTTATATAAATATTAAAGCAGCGTTGCTCCTTAACTGGAAATCAATATAAGGCCTCTATTTCTGCCATACAAAATCAACCCCTCCGAATGCAGATATGCAGGCGACATGCCATGGGTTCACGTTACGGCTTTAATAAAATCTTAAATCAGATGACGTAAGCCTTTAATATACGGGTCGTTAATCCACGTATTTGTTCGTTAGTTACGTTTCATGTAAAAACCACCCACCCCTGAAACAAACAGGTATCATTATTGGAATCAATTTGCCTTTCAGCACTAAATATAATTAAATTAGTGCAGGATTTGTCGTTAATGAAAACCGATTTCTATAATGAAGATTGATCGCAATTTCAACATTGATTGACCTATTCGTTCTTATTCTTAGAAAAGCGTCTATTCTCAAAATGCGAAGATTATATGTCGTCTTAAAGCAAATTTAATATGCAAACAGTGTTAGACATTTCTAAATTACATCCTTAATTTAGTCGTTTTGAAATGTTATATGTATTATATGACATAAATATTTCCGTTTAGTCGCGTCTGCCTTGATTAAAATAATATTATTTACTAAATAGGAATATAACTCCCACAACATTAAAAAATAACCTTTAAATTTAAATAACAATAAAAAGAGATACCAATGAAATAAATTGAAATGTATATTGTCTGATTTAGTTACCTACCTATAACCGGTAAAATATGATATTTAATTAGTTTGACAGTTTATGTAATCAGTTCTGACTTGATTGATTTCTACGAGTTCAAAGATACAAATGAATATGAGCCAGACTAAAAGTCATGTTTCTCAACACGACCCGATTATATTAGAGACGATCGAAGCAATCGTTATGAAATTTCAGTAGGAACCAATCCATAGCTTATATCATAATATAACATGCTTATATTAAACATGTCAAAAGTTGCGCACATGTGCATGATACCCCACATAGCAGACCTATTATACATTGCATATAACATGCACATTCCACGTGGGATTTTGTATATCGATAGAATGTGGAAAAGTATGTCACAAATGGCCTATGTATGTGCATGGGATATGAGTTTGGCAGACTTCACATAATACGTAGCATATACGTTTTGGATGTCTTCGGTATATGCATGTATATGCATCAGACATGCTGTGTATATTTGGTATACTGACAACTGGATATACCATGAATATTCCTGTAATATGCAAAGATGTTCAATAGGATATTCTATGTATATTGTATACATTCAGAACTGATGTTCTATAGAGATTCCTCTAACATTCGGGAAGTTTACTAGCATCTACACCTACATAAATAAATTCTTTTCACTGAGTGAAGCTTTTTGTTTATTAAGTCTCCTAGTATACAATGGAAAATGTGCTTAAGAAATTATTGATTGATGACTCAAGACTACAATGACAAATTTTGAATAAATCCTTAAAACCGCACATGTTCATTTTTTTGCCTCTATTTTTAAATAAACTTTTACTGTCCAAAAACTATACTGTAAACCTCCTTTCTATGAACATGTTCTGACCGTGACCTGACCGTCAAATGTGAATATTTCTATTGAAATAGCATGTTACAATATTTTGAGCGGAGCGTGAGCAGAGCGCCACCTGAGCTATAGTATGAATATTGGCTTTAAGCATGAAAAAGCGTTTTTGTTATTATGTGCAAGAATTGACATAACATTGTAAGGACCCGATATTTTTCTTGCTAGTGCTACCAACTGTTGACCCAATTGTTTTTGCTGCTTTTCAAATTTTTTCATTCAAAGAAGATGTGGTCTAAACTTCCAACCATTCCGCAATGCTCGCATACGCTATTTGGTAAAACGTTTATCTTGAAAAGGTGTTAGGGTTGTTAACCGCATGCCCAAACTTCATTCTGGTGATCGTCGTTTGAAATCTTCTCGGTAGGTGTAAATGTGTGTGCCAGTGTTCTTTAGGTAGTGTAGGGTGCAACATTGTGTATCGCGTTGGGCGATTGGTACAAAATTCCTGCCAATCTGCAGCCCACAATCAAAGTAAATGCGCTTTTCTATTTGAATTAAAATCACACAAAGGTATTTGATAGCTGCCTTTGTAAGTGTCGGATTTGGTTGCCAACCTAGCGGTTTGTCCACTTGTTCATTATTTCGTAAACCTATATGTGATAAATAAAATAGATTAGTGTTTTTTTTGTTCCAAGCAGTTGACCATTTTTTTTTTATTTTTAGATTGAACGGGTTGGTTTTTGAAGGTTTTCCAATACCGATAAACAAGATCAAGAATTTTAACCAGCGAAAAGTTGGTATCACGAGTACCGACAAAAACAAACATCCTTTGCTGCCCTATTACCACATATGATTTCGCTTGATTCTAATCTACATATAGTCGGTAAATTCCAAATATACAGGGTGATTCCTATAGTACCTGCCACCGTTTGGGAGCGTGTAGGTGGTGCGTAGGGGAGTATTTTGATATAGGACACTTGGGGTCGGAAATCTAAAATAAGGGTGCCAGAGCCAAATTTACCTTCTGGAATTTCGCGCCTGTAGGTAGGCAACCCAACCGGCCGGCGGTGCACACGGAGCGATCTCAGGCGGCGATGTGTGGCTGACACTTGATCAGAATTTTGTTTAAACCCACGAAATCCCGTCTGCAACGACGCGTATCAAGTGAATAAACACTATGGCAATAGTATAATAATAGTTGGCTAGATGTAGGAAGTGCATTGAGAACAACGGTGGCCACGTTGAACACTTGTAAACGTTATTGCTTTTGACTGTCGTTTTCCCTCCTTCCCTCCCATGTCGCTTCCTCGCGCTAACTCGCTCTGCATCGCTCCGCGCGAAACGTCGGTCGGTTGGGTTGCCTACATACAGGCGTGAAATTCCAGAAGATAAATTTGGTTCTGGCGCCCTTATTTTAGATTTCCGACCCCAAGTGTCCTATATCAAAATACTCCCCTAGGCACCCCCTATACGCTCCCAAACGGTGGCAGGTATTATAGGAATCACCCTGTATACATGCAGACAAGCGATGCAGAACGGAAAGAGATTTGTAAAATTCTTGAATTCTTAATCAAAACTGCCAAGAAATCACGATACAACTTTAATTCACGTAATTTCAGGTTGTATTTCGCCAGATCTAGTTTTATTATTTGTCATCTTTCTTCTTCTCCGCTCGATTTTACCTGAAATCTTATCTAGACGGTTCGTGACGTTGACTGTGCGTTCCGTTACGCCTCTGGTGTGTATGTTATCAATCATACGCAGTTTTTGTAACAAAACTTACGATCTTAAACACATAAACTAATAATTTAGGACGTAGAGCATTCGGTTATTAGACTAAAGCAACAAAAGTGAACAATTTACGTTTCTAGTATGCCTAATCGTTTTATGTTGTTCTTGAGGAATGAATGTTTAACTTGTAAAGGAAGCGTTCGGGAGGTACTCAAAGCATACCAGTTGACCGACAAAAATGCAGAAATGTGCAGTAAAAAATGTGAACATTATGTTTTCACGAATGTTAGGTTCTGTAGGTTCTTCAAACCGTACCGCTTGCTTGACAGTCTAAGAAACGTTCAGGTTAGTATTACTCCTGTTTCAAGTTCGATATTTCTTATTAGATAGTTAGGGTAGTGGCGTCCCTAGCTACAGCTTTTTCCAACACTGTATGTCAATTTTCCTCCTTCAATTAGATACCGATCAAGAAATAGATACAAGAACACAAAGTGTCAATTGGAAAAACTTTGACGGCGCCGGTGATTTTTTTTGTCTAACACTCGAATAGCTCGGGTGTAATTTTTTGGTTGAACAGTCGGACAAAGATTCTGGCGGAACCAAATAGATATTATGATCAAAAACAGTAAATTGCGAAGTGAAATTTTAACGATACTCAATGATCGAAAAAACTACCGGAGGAATTAAATAATTACCAAATTTACCGCACAAAATGTCATTGATGACTCATAATAATTTAAACGCGACGGCCAAGATCGAGCACACTTGCGAACTTTGATACTATTCATATTTGTAAAGCTCCGTGTTAATACTTTTAACCTCGGAGAAAGTCGAGACCACTTTAAATGCGATAGAGTGAGCACCTGGTGAAACCGGAGGCGAAATCGTATACAGAGTGATTCCAAATTTCTACATATCAACCAATGCGATCCATGTTCCAAGGATTCAATTGGGGGGTTAGGGCTACCGTAAAAATCAATTACTCTAATTTAAAAAAGGTATCCCTAAATTATTCCAATAAAGTAAATCTTAATTAGAAATTAGCATTTTGTTTTAATAGTATCATGGATTATGTAATATTTCATGATAGTAAAGCAAAATCATTTCTCATTGTAATTTCTCTTTTCACCCCTGATAGCAAATGACACAAAAATCTTGGAATTTTAAATTATATCTTTATATGCCTCATGAAGTTTCATCCGGATCTGCGGAGATTTTTCCCATATTCTGTACCGCATCAGAACCCTATCCAATTTACAACTTATCTTAGGTGGATTTTAAAGATTTTATAATTTTCCCTACAATCTTCATCGCAAAAATTCTTATTCGCAGTGATACATTGATTTCTATCTTATTTAAAGTCAGTTGTTTCATTTACTTTCCACGGAAGCCTAACGAGGATTCCTTTATAGGCACCTACTTTAAATCACGGAAGAGTTTGTAGTCAACATATCTAGTACCAATCATTCCGTTTTAGGTTCGACTCCATTTTGCGATTTGACAGTGTCAGACGGAATAAAATTGAAATCTCTAAACTCGTTAAGTAAGGCTGAATACGTAGAGCCCTACTGAAATCGATTTAACATTCAAGGGCAAGTTAATTGCTGTCGATCATGCGATTTTTTGGAAATATATAAATAAATAGGTATAAGTACACACGCATACCTACCATTTATAAGTCTAGAAAGGGGTTTTACTTGCACACCGGTGAGGGGTTGACTAATCCATAAACAAGGGTGTTACTTCAACCGGTACTCCCTAGTAAACTAGTGTCAAACAGTTTTTTTACATACATTATGTACAATAAACCTACCACTCGCCCATTCTCATGTAGGGTTGTTACAATGTAATCATACGTAAAACGTTTGTTCGTTTATAGATTTATGCACACAAAGGATCAGGATTATAATAAACTACATCAGGGGCTTGTAGAAGTTACATTACAAATCTCTACTGGATTAATTTCGCCACAGTCTCTCAACGAATTTTCTAAATCACACGTTTTCTGCGTATACGTTAACAAATTTGCGCTGTTTTCGGAATTCCGTAAGCGTTTCGGCAGTTAGTAAAAGCCAATTTACAGTTTCCATCAATTCAAGGACTAAAACGGTACTACTGGTGGCAATTAAACACCAACAATAATTTTCGAAAGATTGCTATTCAGATAAAGCTGAAATTCTGCTTTGAATACATAAGACACACATCAGTGATTTGTTTCCTGTTTCCTTAATTTTAAAATGAGTGGATTACATTCTATTTATTTCTATTGTTTGCTATTAATAGTAGGAGTGTTAAACATTTCAATAAATGATAACTGTACAGGAATAATTTCTTAATTTTTCAATTCTTAAAATTGTCCTTTTGAATTAAATCAGTTTTTACTAAAATACGCTTAAAACCCGCTGTTCTAACAAAGGTAGACGTGCTACATTTTAGCAATTTTTCAAGTTGCCTGCAGAAGAGGTTAACGAAAAGGTAACTGACATAATAATCAGGAGACGCATGAAACTTTCTCAACAACTAATCTGCATTATGCATGAAAAGCATGGAAAAAGACAACAACCAAATTCCACCAGTACAGCAGTTAATTCGTAATTTTTTAACAACTACTCAATTAAAATAAGATAATAATTATAGAAAAAAACATGACTTTTTCCATGGTAGGTTTTTTAATTATTTACGCAGGACTTTCATTTTAAAACGAACTACCTTATGTAATTTTGAGAAGAAAGAATTAAAATGCGACTGTCTTCAACAATAGGGAGGTATGTCTGGTTTTTTATGGAACGACGGAATTTTCCACAACTCTATTTCAACCAGAGGAATAATGATTTTACCTCAAAACGACCAGCAACAGCAACGTATTATAGACATAGGGATTTGAAAGTTGCGTATTTTAAAACATTGTACAAAACTAGCAAACATGTATCACACAGACACAGTGACAATTCAGCCCAGCCTATTAGTATGGAAGTCAAGCAGGGAGAACTCGGACCCATCCGACAATAATTAAATGTGCGGTTAAAAAATATGCGACTTCGCGACTCGGGATAATTTTCAAAATATTCGTGCCCTCAAAAAAATTTCCGGAAATAATTTAAGCTCTTGTGATATTATAAGTGAAAATATTTTAGCTGAAACACACTCACTGAATAACAATTATGTAACAAACTTCAGAAACCTATTTCCATTATTTTTCCATAATACCTAACAGTTAACTTACATCGTCGTTGGACACCCTGTATAGATACGTTATCCTCGTATGAGTAGAATCACAGCTAAGATCGTTCTCATCTCTTTAGGGCTCTCTAAAACATTAGTATTTGCAATTATTTCTTATTTTTTTAAATAACAAAATAGCGATTGATCAAAATTTAAAAAAAAGCCATTTTTTGATAACCACTCCATCGAGTTTTGAAAGCAAAACGTTTATAAAATCCTTACACCATCTACCTAAACATTTTTTCCATTTTTTTTCAATTTCGATTTCCAAAAATGGCTCGCCTTCGCAGGATAGATTTAAAAAAATGTTTAGGGCAACTGTTGTACTCGCAGTAGATAGTGTTGAGATTTTATAGATGTTTTACTTTCAAAAATCGATGGGGTGGTTTTCACAAAATGTTTTTTTTAATTTTTGATAGATCGCTATTTGATTACTTAAAAAAATAAAAAATAATTATAAATACAAATGTTTAAGAGAGCTGAGATTTGAAAATGTTTTTTTTTCAATAGTTGGCGGAATTATGACGATTTTTCAAAAAACAAAAGAACGGCAATAACTGCGAACCGCGGCACCAAATCAAAAATTGGAACTAATAAAAATTGTTTTTTTTAATGAGTTCAAATAAACAATAATCCAACAACAGCAAGAACGTCATCTGTCGACGCCATTTTTGCGCGAAACTGACGTGCCTTAAGGCTGACCTTTGTATATTCCGTAGTGTGTGGAGACCCCCTATAATTTAGGTTCGCTTCAAGGCTCGTCACCTCGAGGCATGCCTTCGGTTTTTCCGTTGCGTATGGAGCCGCCTTTATAATATGAACCCTTTGTTAGAATTTAATTAAGCCGGGATGCAGATGAGGTAAATTCTATAGAGCTCCAAAAACTCTTCCACGCCTCCCTCTGACGCCTCCTAATATTCTTCTTATATAGCCTTAGCTTTACCTTATAGGCCTCCTAATCGGTTGTGACATTGTATTACCTTGTTGAACAATTTGTCCAACTGAGTTTTCTGTTTTTCGATCGCCCTGCACCACCCGTGACCCGGGATGGTTATAAGGCGTCTTGGCAGTCCTCAGAGAGCAAGCCTGTTCAAATGGAGTTGGTAAGAAGATCTACTTTGTGCTGTACGCCGGCATAATTGAGAATCTCTAGATTAGTACTTGTTAGATATTCAAGTAATGATTTATCTCTAGGATTGACGTTAGTGCTCCCCCGTGTAGTATATGGTGAGCATTTGAGTCATACGCTATAATGAGGTGTTTATTATTTTTCTGGCAGTGTTCTATCAGTTCTTGTCGTACGAGTAAAACCCAGGCATGTTATTGTTCCGGGAAAAGAAATTTGTGTCGTGGAGATAGGAATTTGTAGGATTAGGAATTTGCCGAATTTTGTCAGCAAGAAGTTGGTAGGGTATGTTATCGCTATTTAGATTAGATTAAGATATTTTTTTCACTACTAGCGTCTGATGACATGATTATTAACCTTTTTTCCACTTGTAAAGTAGGCTTTCTCGGCATTTGTTCAAAGTGGTTAATAATTTTTTATTATTAACTAGTAGTCAATAATGAGAACTGTCACGCTGTCACTTTTAGAAAACACAACCCGAAATTTCGCTCAATGAACGTTTAGACAAGTTCTCTAAAACGAATAATTGCCACCATTCGCAATTTCCAGAGAAATTACATACCTAAAATTATCACATTTCGAAAAAATTCGAACGAAATTACTCTTTGAAAAATCTCAATGACAGAACAAAATACGGCCTGTTTGACTTGTACTTCCACGTACTTGATTGACATGTTAAATTAAGAAACAAACAATTCTGTCCAACCGTTAACTCTCTTATCAATATAATATGTTAATTTAGAGGATTTCAAGTGCTAGTAGTGAAAAAAATAGTATATATACCACGGTAGAGAAGTCTATTATTGCCTTCGCACCTTACACCCCTCGGCGCAAGCGCCTCGAGATGTAATCTTGGTGCTCAGGCAATAATAGTGGACTTCTCTACCTTGATATATAATGTACTATTATAGGATTAATTACGGGGTAGGTAGTGTTAGAAGAATGCTAGCTATAGGTTTGTAGTGTTTTGTGTGTGTATGGTTCTTTCATTGAAGTGTTCTTTTTGCCCTGGGATCAATGCACACACACACACAGTAATACATTTATGTGGAGAAATAAATTTTGCTCTGCCTTCTACAATTCTACGTGAAAAATTTCCCCACGTATTGTAAAGGGTGATCAAATAAGAGCTTCCCAAAGTTTTTTTTGAAATAAAACGCATTAAATTCAATTTAATAATCAAAAATTGATACGTAAGTTCGGTTCATGACATTTAATGTTTAAAGTAATTTGTTTTAAATGTTGACCGTGACTGACTCTATGGGTCCAGTTTCCAAGCGCTCTTTCTAGCATTCATTAATTACACGTGTTATGTTCGCTTCTAATGCAGGAATAGTTTGTGGTTTATCGGCATAAGCAAGTGATTTGAGATAATACCATAAAAGTAATCTAACGGCGTTTGATCACATGATCTTGGTGGCCAATTCACTGGTCCATTTCTGGATATGATGTTCTCTTCAAAAGTTTCTTTCAATAAATCGATGATTTCGTGTGCTGTATGGCACTTCGCACCCGCTTGTTGAAACCGAGGTTGAAACCATAAGTCGGTTACGTCAATATCTTGAATTTTTGGCAACAATTTTTTCATTGTGCGTTCAGTCGGACGATTATGAGCACCATAAAATGGTTGAAGAGCACGAAAAACATATCTCACTGAACACTGATTTTGGAAATATATTTCCACGATTTGTAATCGTTGTTCTGATGTAAGTCTATTCATGGTGAAATGTCAACTAATAATGAACAAAAAACAAATATGCACATGACAACTATCATGATTAAAGTGTTTTTCTACTCCTATGTCGTAAACATACCCAAAATGTCACCCTGTACTGCACGTCTAAATCGTTCATTATATCATACGGTTGCATAATGAAAATTAGAACTGTTACTTAATATATATATATATATATATATTACGTAACAGGTTAAAGGTCAAACGCGAAATGTTAATTTAGTAGGTTGTCAGCCCTGCCTAATGAATGAAGTAACGTCAGATATTGTTGTTGTAGGTTATGTTTCACATTTTGTAAACTTCTTTGAACAGAATTACTCATAATTTGTTTAAACATTGCCATTTGTATGAGAATGGAGAATGGAGCCTGTACGTAATTTATTAGCCGTGCCCAATTATCTTTCATAATCGTAATGGGCTACTCAAGAATGGTTTGAAGCTGCGTTCAGTTAATTAAGCAAACTCTGTTGCTACTATTTTGTATTTTAGAAAACTACAAGAAATACTCGAAGAATTAATGGATGGTGCCAATTACGACTTGCATGGAACACGGAATAATGCACTTTAGAATACTGGGTAGTCCGATGCTTCCTTCCCGGGAAAACTCGTTAAAAGACGCAGCGTTTTGAAGGCCTTAGTATTATCGATAGTTAGGTACCTAATACATTGGCAACTACAACAATAGAAATCGTTCAAAACTGTAATGAAAAAGAGCACAAACACCACCTGAGCTAGTTAGGTAGTAATCTTCAACTTCAACACTTGTATCTTGTATCCTATTGGCTATTGCATCTATGGTGCTAAAATGAAACTCACATTGCAGTAAGGAATAGGGATGTCAAAACCCTGCAATACACTTCCAATCTAAGTAAAAAGTATTTATAAAATTCTTGCTCGCTGCGTGCATTCATGGAATATAAGTGAGGTTACGTTGTATTTTGTATTCCTTTTAAATAGACCATGACATTTGACACTTGACAGTTCTAATTTTTAGTTCGAAGTTCGAATATTTAGAACCAAATCAATCGTAATCTATCAATCTTTTATCAATTATATTCAAGTCGTAGAAAAATTATAGTACATAATTCGAGTGCTAATGCCTATTACGCACTCGATTTTATTACAACACTCGCTCGCTGCGCTCGCTCGTGTCGCAAAATACTCGTGCGAAATAGGCTTCTTAGCACACTTATTATGCAATATACTATTTAAAATCCCTATTGGAAAAAGTACTTCGTATTTGATCACCCGTTATTACCAGGTATTAGCAGGGAGGGGGCATGGTATGTTATTGTTGTTGATAAATGCACTTAGGTATTAGTAAATAGGTACTAGCATAGAGGAATTACAATTGTATTTCCAGGGAAATACAATTGTATTTCCTCTATGATACTAGTCTGCAATTCGCTGAAGTATAAATTTCATTTGCAAGTGTATTTGTTAATTTATAATGTCGTGCATAAAGAAGTAAGTTAGGAAAAAATAGGTACCCTTTTGATAAGGCTTGTGGTCACGCAGAAATATAGGTTGGGCAAACTCACACCTAATTTAACGATCAATATTATGCATGCGTAAAGGATTGTTAAACTCTTAAAACAAAAAAAATGCGAAAAGCTCTACTCTGAAGTATTTATAACTTCACAAAAGAGAGATGTAACTTTCAACATTAAATTAAAAAACTCTTAAAACTTCATTAAAATTTAATCTCCAGAAAATGACGAAAGGCCATGCTACTTCTTTCCTTTCGTGTAAGGTAAGATACAGTGCAGCCAGCTACTAACGAAATATTTTTCATATATTTAAAAATTGGATAAATTAGTGTATCCATCCAAACTATACATTTTACACGCTAGCTATAGAGAACTGTTCCGCGAAAGTTTCAAGGGACCAACATCATACATGATACATACAATAGATCAAATCAGACGAAAACTGGCATTGCATTCAAATTACAATCATCACTATATAATAATTAATTAGTAAAGCATAACTGATAGAAAACAATCCCTCCCGAAGCTCTCGCCGATACAATTAACGTTAGGGTATCTCCAGAATTAATTTCAGGCGAAGAGTGAGACTGCATTGTATAGATTAAATACAATTTTCCGGATGCGGAAGTAATTTTATTGTCAGAGGGGTTGTGTTATATTCAAATTGAAGCCCTAACCAAACTAAAAACTGGTGTAAGGTTTCTGTAATGATTATATCGATTATGTGACACTTACACCGGAAATTGTAACACGAACGTGCGCAGGTGATGTACTTTAGAGAAGTATTTTTTTAATACAAAGTACGTTCATTTCTAGGAAACTGAATGAACAAACACAATGTTCATCTAATTTTCCAGTAGGTGAGTCACCGTCACAGTTCAGACCCCCCTAAAATAATGAACTGAATTTAAAACGACAATATAAATCGGATTCATGACTGGTGCCGTACAAGAAAATCCTTAGTAAGCGAGTAACATAATTAATACTATATTAATTAGTTGAGGGTATTTTACGTACCTACTGTGCCATCTTACGTGCCGGCTTTTTCATTTTCTAATTAAGTAAATTGACGCTTGTTATCTTTTGAAGGAATTTAACAAGTTGCTAAATGAGATATTCTATTTGTTGCAATACTGTTATAAAGGCAGGTTAAAATTTTTGAACCGATGAAAAACGGTGGCGTTGCGTTGTAGTAATTACCCCCTGTTAATCTCGTAATTAACACTGAAATGTGGTGAAAAAATAAATTGCAAAAAAATGAAACTGCCTGTTGCTGTGGTTACATTTCGGGATAATCAAATAAGCATGTCTGCTGTTTTGGTTATAAGGATAAATTGGCAGAAATGACTACTTACATTACAGGTATGCCTAATATCAAAGGAGAAGGATAGTCTTTACTAATATCATTGAATAATAAAAGATTTATTATTCAATGCTAATATTAAATGCATATTCCATGTATACATATTATGAAAATAGGTTAGACAAGGCGAGTCGTATGTTTAAGTCTGGTAATGCCATTGTATATACACATATATACCATGGTAATGCTAATGGTCTAAATCCCGACAAGATTCCCACCGATTCTTGTGATGTATATTGAGATACCTTCAATGGGTCAATGAGGTTTTGGTAATGTAATACCGTGTAAATAGTTACAAAATCATACTGAAACGTTTTTTACTGGGCAATTTCCTGTCGCATTGCAGGTTCCGCAACTCGCAACCAGTAGAACCTTTTCCTCGTGGTTTTTGTAACGACTACGCGGTTTGGCAACAACGACGTTCCGGGACCGGCTCACGTGCATTAGCAGTTCTACTTCAGGGTATCAAGTATTCCCAGTGTTGGTACCACCATACATTTGGTTCCAACGTCAAGAACTGCACCCTGCTCGTACGAATCGAGCAAGGCGGAAAACGAGTTCTTCCGTCACCACATGCGGTAGTGCGCGACGATCTCCCAACAATTTTCCACCTACTAGTCAAAGACGGCAAGACCAGCACTAGTTTCCTAATCGACATCGAAGCGGACGTATCTCCGTATCCCGTCTCTTCTTACAGACGATGGATATGGAACCAAACTAATTTAGTATTAGTGGACGTGAGGGCAAAAAGACCTTTTGCATGCTTGTTAAAGCAATACAAAGTAATAATCGCGCCGCGAGTGCTAACAGAGTGACTCGCACAGTAACACATCACATCACCACTTCCAGACCTCCTATATTTTCGAAATCACACCGCCTCTCGGGAGTCGGGACAGAGACTTGCGGCTGCACGAGCCGAATTCGCATGATGTTGGAACTACTTAGGTACCTGTCACCCATCGTAATCCCCTTGGGCCAGCTTGCTTCTCCTAGTGCTCAAAAAGTATGATTCCTGAAGAAAATCGTGCGGTGACGATAGACAACTGAACGCATCACAGTTGCGGGTAGATATCCACTATTCGCAGATCCTGACAAGTGCAACATATTTTCCAAATTAGACCTTGTGCGCGTTTTCCATCAGATACCTGTCGATCCGGCAGGTATTCAAAAAACTGCCATCACCGCCCCCTTTAGATTCTTAGTTTCCGCTTACGACGTTCGGACGTACTCTAAGACCTACCATTCTCATTTGTTTGCCTCGACGACGTCCGAATAGTATCGCCCGATGGACCCACACACAGGGCTCACGTGGAGGGAGTGCTTCGACGAATTCAACCACACGGCATCACATTTAACGTGGCCAAATGTGAGTTTGGTGTACCATTGTTGCCAGACTTGAAACGCTTATGAATCTCCCGTTACCAAAGACCATGTTCAACTACTATCGCAGATTCACCAAAAACTAGACCAAAAACGTCGTCACAACTCAGCAGGCGCCAACCGAACTATTCAAAGGCCCCGTCAAAATGCAAATCGAGTGGACCGAAAAACGTGTTCTAGTATTCGAGGGTTGTAAGGCTGATCTAATAACTAACGCTTGCAGCTTAGTGTACCCAGTATCGACGATTGCCTCTTGGTCCTATCCTTCGACGCATCGGACACAACAATCGGAGCCGCACTCGAACAAGTCGCCGATTCCACTGCACGCCCGCTAGATTTCTTTTCATGAAATTCACGCAGTCGGAGTCCAAGTATAGTACTTTGGACATGGAGCTTTTGACAGCGTATTCCACAGTGAAATATTTTGCACACCTTCTAGAAGGCCAATATTTTATAATCCCGGCAGCTGCTGGGTCATGACTGCCAAGATCGGGATTGTACCTTTAGAACGAAACGGTTCAACCACATCCATATGGACTTAGTTGGTCCTTTCCCACCAAATTTGAGATTCACGTATACGCGCGGTCGGCAATTCGACTCTTGCCGAAATCAGAAGGCTTTTGGATATTAACAACCTCCACGCAACAGCGTACCACTCCCAAGCAAATTCAGCGGAGTGTTCTGGTTACGCCCCCGCTACACTCGTTTATGGTGTTTTGTCCCATACGCTCTGAAGACACTACCGTTTTCGCCAAACAGATTAAGTCACATTTGAAGAATTCCAACCGTCCCATTCAAAACAGCACGGAAATGCAATAGTTATTTACATTATTAGTGCGGGAACAGTTATTTTGCCGATGAGCGCGAAGTTTGGCGGCGCGAGTGCGCAACGCGCACGAGCGACGCATCTCGCGCGAATCAAGCAAATACTGTTCACGCACGTAACATGTATTCTATTTTTTGCACGGATTAGTTAAATCGAATTTATATAAATTCAAATCCTTTTCGCGAGATTTTGGCGACATTATATAATTCTTTTGAAAAAATCAAGTCCTCTATGCCGATAAAGTAGAAATTTAGAAATTTAAAATGTCAATTTATTGTTCAAAACTTCTAGTTTAAGCTTATTTTTGCGCGTGTACTACAGGGAATGATGTAAAGTGTATTTATATTTTCTTTTTTACTCTTCCATCATACTACTTATTAGTTTAGGATCCGCACTAGGTAAATAGATAATTTCGTTGAATTTTTAGGCACTAGTGCGCGAAAGTAGATAGTCAATTGTAAAATTGACGTTCCTGAAGTTCGTGTTTTATTGGGAAAACGCGATTTAGAACGAAGGAGTGCAAAAATAGTTATTTGTGTACCAAGGCCGTAAAAGTGATCTTTTTTGGCCGAAGCTGCTGTTTGTGGCCGAGGCGGTAGCCGAGGCCGCAATTCAGATGAGGCCTAACAAATCACTTTTGGCCAAGGTGCACACAACATTTTTTAGGCGATCATCAAAAAAGAATTCAAAAATTTGCTCATGGACTTTTGCTTGGGTTTCACGCGCGAACGAACGTGTTTTGCACGAGCTCCAGCTGTTTATTGTGCTGGGCGGTGAAGTTTTCAATTTCATATTGTGCGTGGTATCGCTTTATCGGGAAAAATTTGCCTTTTCGTGTGGTCGTTATCTTACCTAAATCGGCCCATTAGGGCAGGAGTTAGGGTGAAAAGTGTGATTTTTAATAATAACTGATAAGTTAACGTTTGGCGTGCGATAACTACTGATAGGTGCGTAAAGTTGCGGGCGGGCGTCGTACGCGGTCCGGACCGACGGCGTTTAATAGGGGGTTGCTAAACGGTCACATCGACACCCCACTCGAAGGGGTGTAATCAACCCTAACCGCCCCCCCGAAAGGGGGTGCACCCAAGCAACCCCAACATGGACAAAACAAACAATCTAGAGGGAGCGTCCCAGGACACCCCTCAAAATTTGCTGTTGCAGGTCACCGAGCAACAAACCAAATCTCGTAAGCGCATCTCCGGCGCTGAACAAAAGAGGAGGAAGAAGGCCAGGCTGGCTCAATTAGGTCAACCTGCGCCAACACCATCCTCAAAACCATCTACCTCCCGTGGCTCAACTCGGACCCAGAGGCAGGCTCCTAGAGCTAACTCCGGCCAGGCGGGCAAACGGGTAGGTGAGGAGAAAAAGAGACAGAGGTCGGATGACTCAACACCAACCCAACCGCCGACAAAGAAGGGCAGACCACAGCCCCAATCAAAGGCTGAAGCACCCCGCATTTGTAGCTACAAGCAAGCTGCCGAGAGACAACTTAAAGTAGCAATTATTGATACCAATAACCACCTGGGTAGGCTAACGGCGGATATGGTCCAAAATCACCTGGCCAAGGCCCTTGACCAGCATTTGTTCACCCTAGAAGGCCCTACACTAGCACCCACGTTCAGGGGGTGGAGGTACTCGGGGGAAATTTTAAGAATTTCATGCGAGAACAACCATTCCCTGGAGTGGTTGAAGGAGGTGGTTGGCAATCTCCCACAATTGTGGGAGGCTGCACACCTAAAGGTAGTGCAGGAAGACTGCCTTCCTAGGCTCCGCAAGGCTGCCATCTGGGTACCAGGGGAACCTGACGACCTGGCGACGGTTAAGCGGCGCTTGGAAGTGCAGAATTCCTGGGCAAAGGTAGGCAGCTGGTGTCTCTTCCACACAGCCGTGAAAGATCAACCTCAAGGGAGGCTGGTAGTTTTCGGCATTGAGGAAGAGGACCAGACTAACCTAATCGCCAAGGGGGGGAAGACTCAGTTATGGGTTTTCCTCTCTGAAAGTGAGGGTTAGTAACCCTGCCGAACCAGTGGTGGGGAGTACGTTAGTACAACCACCAAAACATCACCAACAGGCGCCTCATGAGCAACTGCAAAAACCTACGGAAAAATCACCGCCCAGGCTGCCAAGGCAACCTGTGGTCGATGCGTGCTCCAGTGTCAGCAACTCGCCCGGGCCGATTTCGAACTGGGAGGAGTTCGCGAATATTGAGGCGCTGCTGGAGTCCGATTCCAGTAACGCCGGATAAGTAATAAACACATTGATTACATAGGTACATAAGTATGAAAGAGAATTTTATACAAATAAACCTGCAACACTGTAGAGCGGCCTAGGCAGACGCCTCACTGTAAAGCAGGACATTGCCCTCATTCAAGAACCCTGGGTTGTTAAATCAAGGGTTTCTGGCCTTGGGAGTACAAAAGGAACCGTTTTCTTTGACACACGGCAAGAAAAACCTAGAACATGTATTTATGTCCCTAGCCACTTTAAAGCTCTTCTGCTGCCACACCTGTGTGGACGTGATATCACGACCATACAGTTAAGCTGTGACATATGCAAGGAAAACCTCAAGTAGTAATAGCGTCAGTTTATCTCCCGGGAGATTCTGTCAACCTACCTCCCAGTAACGAGATGGTAGAACTGATAGAACACTGTGAGAAAAACACCTCATTATAGGGCGCGACTCAAACGCTCACCATACTATATGGGGGAGCGCTAACGTCAACCCTAGGGGTAAATCATTACTCGAATATTTGACAAGCACTAATCTAGAGATTCTCAATCAGGGCAGTGAACCTACGTTCGTAACTTCCCGAAGCCAGACTGTAATCGATCTCAGTCTGGCATCATCGAGTATCTCGGATCATATAAAGAACTGGCAAGTCACTTCTGAAGCGACTATGTCAGATCACAGACTAATTTCATTTGAAATTGACTGTAAAGGAACCGTTCAAAAGGGCTATCGCAACCCCAAGGTAACGGATATTCCCCTTTACAAACATCTCCTTGGAGAAAAACTTAGAGAGCACCCCTTCGGGGGACGTCTCTCTGATCCTGTCGACATACAGGACGTAGTAGATCTCCTTACCAACTCTATTATGGAGTCATTTGAACAGGCGTGTCCTCTGAGAACTGCCAAGACTCCCTATAACCATCCTTGGTGGTGCAGGGCGCTCGAAAAGCAGAAAACTCGATTGGGCAAACTGTTTAATAAGGCAAGGAAGAGCAAAGCTGCAGCCGACTGGAGAGCCTACAAGGCAAACCTAAGGCTATACAAGAAGGACATTAGAAGGCGTCAGAGAGGCATGGAGGGATTTCTGTAGCTCTATAGAATCCACCTCCTCGGTATCTCGCCTAAATAAAATCCTTACCAAAGATTCATACCACAACCCAGCTAGCCTCAGAAGAGAGGTTGGTTCCTATACGGACAACCTCACAGAGACAGCTGAGGTACTAAGAGACGCTCACTTTCCTGGAGCCACCACCACGCCTTACCCCAACTGGCCTGAGACAATCCCTTTCACTTCCACGGAGAATGACTGGGCGGTTGCCTGTCAGGTGGTGGACGTGGCGAGGGTGACCTGGGCGGTGAAATCGTTCTCAGCATACAAGTCACCCGGTTTGGACGGCATAATACCTCCTGCAATGGGGACTGGATGTTATTGCTACCTACCTAGTGGGAATATATACAGGCTGTATCGCTTTCAGATACATACCTAAACAATGGAGGGAGATAAAAATTGTTTTTATCCCCAAACCTGGAAAAGGTGATTACTCCACACCTAAAGCATATCGTCCAATCAGCTTGATGTCTTTTCTTCTTAAGACACTTGAAAGACTGTGCGATAGATACATAAGGGATACGGCGCTAACACGGTTTCCGCTGCATCCTAACCAACACGCATACTGCCCAGGAAGATCTACGGAATCAGCCCTGCACTGCGTTGTAGGGCAGATTGAGAGATCGCTGCACTATAAAGAGTCCGCACTGGGAGTATTCATAGATATAGAAGGGGCTTTCGACAAAACAACCTTCGATTCAATAGAAATGGCTCTACGTCACCACGGCGTACCGAACGTCATACGAGGCTGGATTGCGCAGCTGCTGAATTTCAGAGCAGTGCACATCAGCGTTGGCGACGAAACACTAAGGTGGACAGTAGTGAGAGGATGCCCCCAAGGTGGGGTGTTATCACCACTTCTGTGGAACTTGACTGTAAACAGGCTCCTCTGTCGCCTTAATGACAGTGGTACTATACGCTGGGGTATGCGGATGATATATCCATACTTATAACCGGCAAATTTGAGGCTACTTTATGCAGACTGATGCAATCAGCTCTTACAGTAACCGAAGAATGGTGTAGGGAACACTCCTTGTCCATCAACCCGACAAAAACGGAGCTAGTTCTCTTCACAAGAAAAAGAAAGGTAGAGGGTATTCGAGCTCCCCTGCTATTCCAAAAACACCTCCAATTTTCAGAGTCAGTGAAATATCTAGGAATCACACTCGACAAAAAACTGAATTGGAGCAAACATATCCAGCTTAAAGCCGAAAAAGCAAATAGGGCTTTCTGGCAAAGTCGCCGCGCTATTGGCAAACTTTGGGGACCATCCCCGAAGGCTGTCCTGTGGCTGTACACTGCCGTGATTAGACCTATGTTCTGTTATGGAGCAATTGTCTGGTGGCCTAGAACCAGACTCTCCACAACTGTAGCACTCCTTAATCATGTGCAAAGACTAGCGTGCCTTGCCTGCACAGGCGCGATGCGAACGACCCCCACAGCCGTCATGGAGGCCCTCTTGGATCTGCCTCCACTAGATCTCCACGTGAGAGAGCAGGCCATTCTGGCATTCCTGCGTCTGAAAAATAAGGGGTTGTTGAATAGCAGAGGCATTGAGGGGGGCCACTCCCGAATTCTGGGCGAGGCGATCAAGCGTCTGCCTATCCTAGAGGGGAGATCGGACTCACTCACTCCTCAATTCATATTAGGGAAAAACTATCACATCTTCTTTGATGAGAATATGGCATCCCAACCAGATATATTCATCTTCACGGATGGATCTAAGACAATGGAAGGTACAGGCACTGGTATTTACTCCAAAGAACTGAACTTCCATATCACCCAACCACTAGGTAAACTTCCTACTGTATTCCAGTCAGAGTTGGTAGGATTAACGCTTAGTGCAAGAACAGTTCTTATGCATAACATAAAGAACAAAACTATCAGAATCTCAAGTGACAGCAGGGCTGCCTTGCAGTCACTTGGTCACTGTAAAATTACCTCTAGGATGGTTTCCGAATGTCACCACGTACTAGAGCAAGTAGCAAGCAGCAACACCCTTGAGCTCGTATGGGTCAAAGGGCATGCTGGAACGGAAGGTAATGAGAAAGCCGATAAATTAGCCCGACTGGCCTCAAAACAGGCGTTTTATGGTCCAGAGCCGGCTCTTCCACTTACAGTTAAAACTGTAAACAACCTAATAACTCAAGACACCCAAACCCAGCACAGGGCTAGGTGGAACTTGATGTTAGATTGTCGCCATGCGAGAGAAGCCTTCAGAGGACCATCTCGTAGCTTGGCGCGTTTTTGTACAGGGCTATCAACAACCTGAGGTTACTCGTGGGCATACTTTCTGGGCACTGTAAACTAAACAAGCACATGCACTGCATGGGTTTGGTGGAATCACCATCTTGTAGAGGATGTTACACAGACGACGAGACGGCATACCACTTACTCTGTGAATGTCCCGCTCTAGTCCAACTGAGACGATCCATGTTGGGGGAATCCTGGCCGGACATGGCTACGATTAGAGCCGCCTCCCCTTCCAGCGTCCTAAGGTTCATCTCACGTGTGGGATGGCTTGAGTGATGCTGAGGGGTCGGGCGACCCTAGTCAGGGAGGTGTAAGTTAAACTTTATGGCCGCAAAAGCGACTACAAAATCAACGTTTTTGTGATGATAGCCTAAAAAGTATTTTTGTCCACCTCGAGCATTTATGACAAACGACACAATAAACACACCTGAGGTACCACCACCGCAGCCCCATTCAAACTCAGCATCAAGCAGTTAGCCCCTGGATCAGCTACAAACGAGCTAAGGGAGAGCGAAAAAGTTCCAACGAGTTTACTACCGCTACGCTGGAGGGGGAGTACTGCGGCGACCGCGCGACAGCACGCACGTGGTTTGACCACCGACGTGCGAGCAGCGCATGCAGCGTCTGTCGCCAACTGTAGAACTCCGCCAACCGAGCTAACGTGAACTGGAAAATTCTTTGTGTAACGAAAAAGTGTCGTCCGCTGTATATCCATATTGCAGATATCGAAATATTATCGTATTGGTATTAAGGCGCGGTTATACGGCGCGTGGTTCGGCGCACCTGGTTTGACGACCCACGAACCACGAGTCGTCTGACATAGGCGGTTCGCTATTGGCTCGTGGCGGTCGGTAAATCGTCTGTATATCTGCACCATTCGCAACAACTACATCGATGATCCCGCTGCAGCTTTATTACATCGAACGCACCCAGTGAAGCCAGCGACGGACCTAAGGGGGGGCAGGCTGCCCCTCCAATACTTAACTAGTTGGCAATTTTGACAAGAGTTGGTAATTTTCATTACCAGTTGGTAAATGCCGCGAAAGTAGGTAAATCGTAAATGTAATAAATCGACTATTGAAGGAATGAGGAATTGCGGCAAAATCTATAAAAAAAAGAACTCTTTAATAGGAAAGTCACTTCCTTCTTCTTCAACACAAGGTTGGTATTTTGGTAATGCTTTTTATTAGTATTAGAGACCGTATACTGATATCCTACATTTTCTACAAGATTTATTAGACTTGAAAATACCACTTAATACTTAATCTTCCCGTTTGAGTTGGAAATTTTTACAGTTGAGTTGGCAAAAAGTGATGTCGGCCCCCCCAATTTTTTTGTCTAGGCCCGTCCCTGAGTGAAGCATATGAACCAGCTTTACCAACTTACATCCCAGAAATATAGTGCTATTGCTATTATTCGATTGAAAAGCAGAAGAAAGCGCGAAATCCATAATCAGATATCGGCCATCTATATACCATTTCGTTGCGACGAGTATTTTTATGCTCAATTTTGGTAAATCTATAAATTACTTATCTTACCATACCTACGCCTTAGCGAATTATCTCAAAAAAATCAAGGTGCGCTCTTAGGGCAAACATTTGGTATGTAATCCAAATAATAAGTCATTTAAATGAAGAATATTGTCTGATAGTCGCAATAACTAGTAAGGCTTAATTCAGTGAATTGATAAACTTTTTTTTGAAACAATGAAAAAATTTTAACACGAAAATTTGATTGATTTCAACAAAAATTTTTTTAGCGTGAAAGATCAATGCTGAAAAAGGTTTTTTTTTTTTTTTTTTTTTTTTTGAGTTGGATCCATCGTTCCTCGAAATGGGGGTTGAAATATATTATGTTATCAAAAATCTCTAAACCTTCCCCATACAGTTTTATTCGTTGAAGTTTTTAAAAATAACAGCGACTATAGTTTCGGCGTAATGCCATCATCAGGCGATGTGAAAGTTAACAGGAAAACGGTAAATTACAAACGTTGAAGACGGATAAGACGAACATGTTGTTTTTTTAATTATTAACTGGCCGAAACCAATTGAAGAACCTGAAGGGTGGTTAAAACGGAAAGGTTGTCCTAAGTTTCAAGACGAATTAATTATCAAGCCTTGTTAAGACAACCAACCGGGGGGTTGAATTTTTACATTAAAGTTGAAATTTGGGTTAACACATTTCAAAAGAACGGGGGGGAAAAATTAAACTTATAAAAGTATTGAAACTATTAAGATGACTACATATTTAAATTATTTAAGTAAAGTTTAAATTCGAGATCATGCAGACGGCATGTCTCGAAATGATTGACAATTCGGTATAAGAGGAATTTCCTCTTACTAACTAATTTTGTACTAATTTGAAACACAACTAATTTGTGATTTGTTTTCAATATAACGAGTTCAATGCTGTACACACTCACACATGCTATTGCACTTCTCTAGGTTAGATAGCAAGTGCCCCATTTCCTGCATGCTTAATACATGAGCGAATTGCCCAAATAGAACTTAATGGCATGGCATAATTTTAAACGCACCGGAGCATAAACCACGTCATGCGAAATAATTGCAATCTGAATTGTCCTAATTTATAGTTTATTTGTACTCCGTTCAGTTCAGCGACTTTTTTTAAGTACCTATACCCGTGTTTTTCTTGTTAATTAAATCGCGCCAATTGCTAGTATGCTGAATAATTGATTAACGCGTTAATAGCCCACTGACGTTATGAAAAATAATGTAATTGTAAAGGCACGGAAAGGACCGGCTTTACTCCGCGACATCGTTTGCCTCTCGCCCTTTCACAAGAATTCGCAAATTATAATTACATATTTATAAACACCAAAACAAATTATACAAATTATGCTCCTTTTTTTATTTTCATGTTTGCAAACGCATCCATCACTTCATCAAAGTTTACCAATTTAATGAATTCACTTTCCCAGTACCTAGTGTTCAGTTTCTTGGCATCAAATTTGTCTAACAGTCTAAGCCACTGGGATCACGTATATGATGAACTTATGGGATAGGTAATGAGCACAGAAGATCTACAACATGTCCTACGTCCAAATCAAAGTTTTGAAGGTACGTATTCACACTGTTAAAGGCCGATTCTCACTTTCGTGCAAAGAACCGGCACGGCACATACTCGGCACGGGCAAAGTTTTTTGAGTTCAATTCACACTGCGACACGCTTGCCGCAGGTAAGCAGTTTCTACGTGAGTTTCAACTGTAAAAATGTTCGAAACTTTCACGTTAATTAAAATTGGTCTAATATTAGATGATGAAGAACAAGAAAGTACATATTGCAGAAAAAGAAAAATACGTTTTTGTGTACATAAAATGCATAAGAAGTATCTTTTATGACCGAAATCATTTTCCTGGACACCCTTCAATCAGCATCTCATCTTGTTCCGCTGAAAAAGTGTTCCTTTGCTGACCCTTCAACCTTTCTTGTACTATGAAAAATGAACTAAAGTCGGTGACCTGCACAGATTGTATTCACACTTGTCGGAACGTGCACGGTACATCCCGGCAAATATTGTTTCGGAAGAACGCTGCGTGCAAAGGCCGTAGCTTGCCGAGTCGTTGCTCGCATAGTGTGAATTACACCCCAAAAAATTCATACGATTCAATAATATAGATATTTTGCCGAGTCGGTGCCTTGCCTGTGCCGAGTACGTGCCTTGCACGAAAGTGAGAATCGACCTTAAACCAATTGGTGTACAGCCTACAGGGTGTTGTTCCAAATTCGAGGGTGGCCATTGAAATCTCGGAAACCCTGAGAATACGAGTAGGTTAAACTGAGACAAGGACCAAATCTCGCTATGCTTAGAATGTGAGGGAATACGCATACTTACGAAGGCAACCGAAAAAGAATTTCAGACACTTTCTCAACTTTTCCCCTATAAGCTTGCATGATTAGAGTTTAAGTTCCACGGTTCGGTTTTTTAGTGCCATCTACTTCTATTTTTAAATATGGACCTGCTTAAGAATTAAAAAATGCGCTATTGTTTGCGTTTCGTCCGTGCGTCCGTCCGGACCCACTTCTGCCGTTTTGAACTACTAGGGGAATGGTCCTAGAGTCCTGAAATTTTTTGCAGTAGGTAGCCTATACCTTGAAGGTGTGCCAGACGGCCAACACATGTTCTACCCTTCATGGTATTCTAATGAAAGGTCTCATCGAAATAAATTGGTTTGTACAAAGTATAACGTTCCCGTGCGACTCTTTTTCGAGATCAGTGAGCGACGGGGCTTGAGGAGGGGGGGGGGGGCTCAACGAAAGGAATTAATTTCTACCAACCATACCCCTCCTCCTCGACCTCTCATCGTGATAGGGTATATTCCCTTATACCTCAAGAACGGATTGTCGGAAGAGGTACTCACAAAGGGCGATTCAGAC
>NW_022171661.1:0-38397 GCF_008802855.1 Photinus pyralis
TTTGCCCTATTGAGGTTATGATGGTAACTGCCGCATATATTTCAAGTACATTTATTTAAGATTCAGAAATAGAAAATGCATAGTGTTATAAAAAATAATCCTATTATAATATGTGCATATTGTAGAGAAAAAACTGCTCTTTAATGTCGATTCTATATATTTTTGCTCATAATACTAGCACTTTTCGAGATTATCGCCCGCCGTGAGAAACGTCGCTGGGCGCATTTTTCTCTTCGCGCTGAGAGCTATGCTTATTTTCCAAGGTCATTTACGAGCATTGGGTGGGAGATACGCAAAAAATAGTGAGATACATATTTATAGAGAATTCCATGGAGAATATAAAAAGTCCTACAACATTATTTCGTAGAAGTTGCGGTTCACGAGCAAAACGCCGAAATAGACCGCGAGGTCACGATTGGGGGTGGTTTTTTGGGCAAAAGGGGATGAAGCTCCCACCGGAGAGGTGGGGGGTCCCTACTAGGAGTTCATAACCAAAATTTCAAAACTTTATAATTTTTTTCTTCTAATCCTTGTTTTTCGAACTAACTTGCTTACACTATACATTAATTTGTTACAGTCAGACTTCATCAGCATTTTGTTGCTGATTCCGCTGTGGCTACTCCGTTACCGTCGCTGGTTCGAAATCTGCGTCGGTAAAGATTTGAGAATTAAATGGAACTTGTTGAGTGTAGCCATAGAGTAGGTAGAAGTTGCGTTACCGTTTTTTTACAAATTATGCATTCATGTTTTTGTTCAAGTAAAGTACACTGTGTAATTCATTTATTACAATTACAACAATTGGTTATGGGACCAGTAGTGTTTGTGCTTTAAAAAACTGCAGAAT
The DNA here is from genome assembly GCF_008802855.1 of Photinus pyralis. Classification (NCBI taxonomy): domain Eukaryota; kingdom Metazoa; phylum Arthropoda; class Insecta; order Coleoptera; family Lampyridae; genus Photinus; species Photinus pyralis. The sequence continues at coordinate 845 of NW_022171661.1, forward strand.
CGGACACGTTTTTTTTAACGGAATAAAAAATTAATACACGTTCTTACCTTACGGTTCAAACAACAATATACCAAAATGGGAAGTAACTCGGGCGAGAAATATGGAATTACACAATTTGATGGGAAAAATTACGACAATTGAAAGTTTCGTATGGAGATTATACTTGATCAACACGAGGTCAAGGAATGCATTCTGACTGATTATGCAGATCTTAAAGAAGAAGGACAAAAAGTGTAAATCGATCATTGTGCAGTGTGTGGCGAATACACATCTAGAATACATAAGGGTTAAACATTCAGCGTTTCAAATGTGGAGTGCGTTGCAAGCAGTATTCCAAAGGAAAGGTATTGCCAGTCAAATCTATCTCGAAAAAAACTTTTGTCGATGAAATTCGATAAAGGAACGTTAGAAGAGTACTTCTTAAAATTTGAAGAAACGGTCAGAGAGTTAAAATCAGTAGGTGCAAAATTAGAAGATGTTGACGTAGTTTGTCATTTGTTAATAACACTACCGAGTGAATACGACAACATAGTTACAGCCACGATACACTCACACCGGTATGCCAGTGCACATCGTCGCTTAATCGCATTGAACGACTGTGACGTCAGCTGGGTCACAACATTTCAGAGAGGTACATTTGAGAATGCGAGAATTACGTTTTATCCTTTAGTTTATGGTAAATAACAACAGAGTTTTGGAAAATTTAGGTATTGTTGGATATTATATAGTGAAATACCTATGCGGGTACGACATTCGGGCACTGGAATAACGTTAACTTGGTAATAATAATCACATAACTATAGGGTTTACCAATAGGGACGATAGGATTTTAAACGTTTAAGGCGGCTATGTTGGATGCCAAACATTTGACATATGCTGTCAGTTGTCATCAGTAAGGCTTGCCATTTCATCATGAACAAGTTCACGTTGCCTCAACGCTTGGAAATTATCCAAATTTCCTACGCAAATTCGCGAAGTTTTGTTGCTACTCAAAGAGCATTTCGTGTAAAATACGGTCGCCATCGTGCTCCCTCTGTGCTCGCTATTCGCCGTATAGTTGATAAATTGGAAAGTGAATTTACTCTGCAAGACTCTAAGCCACCCACACGAACACGTAATGCTCGTAGTGAAGAGAATATAGCCGCCGTAGTAGCCAGTGTTTCCGAAAATGATAATGTGTCCATTCCACGCCGTTCGCAAGAGTTGGGGCTGTCCTCAATGACCACCTGGCGTATTTTGCGGCTGGATCTCGGTCTGCACCCATACAAAATGGTTTTGGCACAACAACTCAAGCCAACCGATCATCGCTTACGTCGGGAATTTGCAGATTGGGCGCTAGAGTCGGTGGAAAATGATGCAGATTTTCATCGAAAAATCATCTTCTCGGACGAGGCTCATTTCTGGTTGAATGGATTTGTCAAGCAAAATTGCCGTTATTGGAGTGAGTCCAATCCTCAAGTGGTTCGTCAATCACCATTATATCCCCAAAGAATCACTGTTTGGTGTGGATTATGGTACGGTGGCATCATTGGCCCGTACTTTTTCAAAAACGATGACGGCTGTGCGGTTACTGTTAATGGCGAGCGCTATCGGGACATGTTGACCGAATTTTTATTTCCCCAAATTGATGATATCGATGGTGACGACATTATGTTTCAACAGGACGCCGCAACATGCCACACAGCGAACGCTACAATGGACTTATTGCGTCAACAGTTTGGTGAATCGTTGATTTCTCAAAATGGCCCCCACAATTGGCCGCCAAGATCATGCGATTTAACACCATTGGACTTCTTTTTGTGGGGCTATGTGAAGTCAAACAAAGGTTTATGCGAATAAACCCAAGACTCTTGACGAGCTCAAGGCCAACATTCGAGCGACCATAGCTGCCATTCCACCCGATATGATCCACCGAGTCATCGAAAATTGGTCCCATCGGATGAGCCAGTACAAAAAGAGCCGCGGTGGCCATTTGAACGATATTTTGTTTAAATCATAAATGGCATGAAATACAGCATTTAATAAAACCAATCAAACCTAAATTTGACCAAATTGACTGTGTTTTATTTCAATTTAAAATCCTATCGCTCTTATTGGTAAACCCGTTAGAAGCATTTATGCCGAAAACATTTAACAGGCGATTAAGTAATGTATATTTAAAGAGTTTGTTGAATATAATAGATAGATATAATAGATTTATTACTTACGTACTATTCTTAAAAAGGTACATGTCTTCCCATTTTAGATAGGTGTATATTGTCATTTTATGGTTTGTCACTTTAGAGTGCTGCAATTGCATAAAGGTATTTCTTATCTATTCCTACATAATCTCCTTATATACAAGCTTGAAACATAATCTAAAGTCATACAGAATACCTATGCAGGGTGGTGACTTGCGTCATACGATTATTGACTCCCCAAATTATTTTAGAGTAAAAATGTATTAAGGTTTTTTGTAGAAAAAATTTTTTTACGCCAATCAACCGTATTAATTTTCAATTCATTAAAAATTCCTGCTTGTGCCACTGAGTAGGAAAATAAAATGAAGTAGCAATAAAAATTATAATGCAGTACAAATGAATACGTTGTACAATGGTAAAGTTACGAGGTAAATTTGGACACTTTTACAAAGCGTCGAGCAAAGAGTTATAGCGCACACGGGCGGACGGACGGACGACAACACAAAACTATAAAGGATATGAGGATCCTTAATAATTCGAGAGCGAGGGGTGTTTTGTGTGTAAGTGTCAAGAGTTTAAAATGAACAGTGTTGTTCATATTTGTGATCAAATCAAGGTCTTCTTAGTCTTCTTAATGTATTGAATGAGAGTTACCTAAATTATTTGCGATGGTAAATGTCATAAGAGCGGTTAACAAAGGTTGTAATTATAGCATATCCATAGACGAAGATTTAGTAAGCAATATACGTTTAAATGAAATGGTTTCAACATTTGCGTTTGCGTATAATTATACTTAATTCCTTTTTTGTAAAATGTTTATTTATTGTTAATCAAAGATAGGTATTATCTTTGTGTTTGTGTTAATGTATTGCTTTTTAAATTATGCATTAGTTAACTTGACTACCACCCATTTAAACGCCCCGCGAACGTCAAAATTATATTTTCCTAGTTAGAATACACGTTCCCGCCAGAAAAGTGGCCCAGCTGACGTCATGGGCGCAGTCGGCGAGTTTTCGTTCCTCGATCTAGCATACCGGTGTGAGTGTATCGTGGTTACAGCTCTAGAAACCGTTGAAACAGAAAAACTAACCCTGGAATTTGTTAAAAAATTACTAGATCAGGAGTATGTAAAAGTGTAGAGGCAAATGTATGTGAACAAAATATTTTTGAATGTTGGCATCAAAGACTAGGCCATTTGAATTATAAAAGCATGTTAAATTTAACACAATTGGTAGAAGGGTTAGAAATGCGCTTGTAACGATTATATAACTCCATGTATATGTATCCTATAGACGTTTTTTCGTCCTCTGCTCTGTAAACATACGCTTAAATTGTGTTGGAAACAATATTATTGATTTTAGGTTCATTAAATAATGGTTTATAAGTAGTTAGCCTTCACTACTCCACTTTTTTATAGATTTCAATTTTGATGCGTTTGATGTCACACAAAAGGAGCCAACATGCGCAACAGACATTGTTGCCCTCAATAATGAATACACACTTCTTATAAATTCAATGTTAGATGGAAGTTTCACACAATACGAGCATATTTTAGTTCCCAATTAAATGTAAATAAAATAGTTAAATACCTAGTTAAGTACATTCATGGCAGGTATTACAAAGGCTGATTAAATAAACCCTCTGTTAGCTAACCTTTGATTAAGATCTTGAATAAACCAACCAATCAACCAAGCATATTCTGTAATCAAGTACATTAATGATTAGTTATCTAAAATAAACTTAAAAGGCTTTGTAAAACTCGCATTATACTCGCGTTGTTTGATTATATCCACCAGCACAGCTTATTTCTAAACAAAATGTGTAAGTAATATTTAGTGTATAAATTTTCTTTCTTTTTATGTGTCTGGCTCCAGCCAGCCCAGTTCTGTATTGAATATTTTTGATATAAGTAAATAATTCTAGATTACGATTGTAGTTTTTTAGTCATACTACCTAGCGTATTCCATGAGGGTTACAACTGACTAAAAGTGACGTCCCAAAGTAGCATAGAAATGACGTCATTTAACCCCGAGAAATCCTAAGAAAAGTGACGCCCGTTTAACGTCTGAAAGTAGCAAATAAATGACGTCATTTAGATACTAGAATTCCTGTTAAAAGTGAAGTCCTATTAACGTCTGAGAGTACCGTCAAAATGATGTGACATATTGACGTCAAATGCCACTTGTAAATAAATGTAAGGTCACCCTGTATATAGAGTAAAAGGATTGCGACGTAGTTGAAGACGAGTGTGACCTATTTCATTATTATTTTCATTTAGATTGTGCCTGGTTAAGTTCCATGTCAATAAAAGTGTTTTTCTATGTTCAACTAATTACTGTGTGTTGTGTAAGCTCGGCGATCAGGGACGACCTTTAATTTAATAATCAAGAATAATTTTATCTATTTGCATTCTAGGTTTCGGAATATTAATTGCAGAGCCCCAGGTTCATGTCATGATGCCGCAGTATTTCGACAGTCCGCCTTATTTAATGATTGTGATGCTTTAGTTCCGAAGGTAATAGTATACGAGTGAGAAAGTTGGCAATTATGCACGAAGATAAGATTTGCGTAAGTTATCTGTCATCATGTTCAATTGCTAAACACATATCCATTTTATCCGTAGTTCCTTTTAAGTCGACCCATTTTGTTGAATACACTTCATTAGTACCTATACGACTATACCATCAAAATACTCGTCAATTTTGTTAAACACATTTAGAAATCCATGCTTTATATTACTTTCACTATTTGATCACAAATTTAACACAATTTAAGTTGATGTTTTAATGATAGTGTTTGTAAAATATTTTTTTGGGAGCATGAAACATTGGCTGTCATTTTTGATTCTCTGTGTTTGGATTCATATCTCATGCTCCAAAATAATACTAGAGGACATGACATTTGAAGCACTCGTCCATAATGTAGCAAGTGATGATGCTTTGGTTTAAGAGTTGGACCAAATATTTTGATATACTCATCAAGATACTTTGTGATCCTTGTGTTTAGCAATATATAAGCTTTATAATGTACCATTGGAACCAGAACAATATCTAGTATCTTTATATATATACGTCTGTTTGAAGAAGAAAATCGCTTTTTGCCAGAGTCAACGCAGAACTACGTTTCTTTGTTTGGAAATTTGAAATCAGCGTCTTGCGAGTTAAGAGCAGATCCACATTTTTGTTGAAGTTTAAAGTTTGTTTTGGGAGTTTGGAAGTTTTTATCGTCAGTTTGTTGCCAGTCAGGGCAGTTTTTGGTTTGAGTGAAGATTGTTTATTTCGCTTCGGCGAGTTACCGCGGTAGTTTTGGATTTGTGTAGAGGCCAGCAGTTTTTGGAAGTTTAGAGTTTCCGTTTTACGGAGTGGAAAGCCGAGTTTTGTGGCAGTTTTTGGAAGTTTAGACCTTCAGAAAAGTGCGTCACTAAGGTGTGTCGGCGCCGACTTGAGTGTTGTTTTGTATAAATTTGAATTTTGTTGTTTTTTGTGTGTAGGGGAGGGTGGGCCACTATGAGAGACGGGCCATCTTGAAACATGCGTTTTATTTCATCAATTTTACAGTTTGGATATGTTCCATCTAGTGGCTAATGGATAAACCTAAGAGCAAACTGTAAACGAACTTATAACCGAACCCTGCATCAAAGCCGGTTATTTTCGCGGTTGTATTATTTAGTATCGCTGTCTCTAGGTAAAATAATAAACAGGACACACAAGTATAACATTTAATTGGAACACAACATAACCATGCCTGTAGATGCAGTCAACGACATGTTCTAGTTCTAAATCTACGCACCAGAGTGCTACTACAGAATAAGATATTATAGTATCTTAAAACTACATATTATACATCCTTCCTCTTTACAAATCTAGCTTAATAGGTTTATTAATAGTTCGACCTGAGCGGGTAGTTACATATGACTCTTTAACACATTGGAAAGGTGGGTTTTGCAGATCGGAAGACAGCTGAGGTCCACTTTCAGAGGTTTGAGGTAAGTTAAGCAATGTCTTTTCATTATTTTGAGATATGCTCTCACATTCATGATCTTTTACTTGATATTCGTTTTGCGACATCCGCAAATCATGTCTGTTCCTTCTGAGAGTATTACCTAAACTATCTTTAACAACGTATGATCTGGGGAACTGATGAGTATTTACAATTTTACCAGGTTCCCACGTGTTAGTTACATGGTTGTAAACAGTTACGTTACTATTGTTATCTAAAGGAGCATGGTCTGTTGCATGTTTATTAAAATAATCTGTATTTAACTGTTGTTTGTATTCTAATTTTTTGGTCATGTTTTTGCAAAGTTCTGGACTCAATAACTCTTGTGCTATAGGTATTTTAGTTTTGCATCGGCGTGAATTTAATATTTGAGAAGGTGAATAGTTTATATGCTTTAATGGAATGTTTCTGTAAGCCAAAAGAGCCGAATACATATCTTTCCCTTCCTCTTTCGCTTTTTTAATGATGCTTTTAGCAATTGCAACCGCTTTTTCAGCTAATCCGTTAGATCGGGGAAAATTTGGGCTTCTAAACGCTAATTTAAAATTCCATTCCATTGCAAATTTTTTGAAAATTTCGCTATTAAATGGCACATTATCTGCTACTAATACGTCTGGTGATCCAAACCTTGCAAAAATTTGTTTGATTTCCTGCATAACAGTTACTGCGCTTTTGTCTTTAATTTGTACTATTTCCAACCAGTTTGAAAATGCATCGTACATGACTAAGTAGCTTATTTTAGCATACGTAAAAATATCTACGGCTACTCTTTCCCAAGGTCTTTTTGTTATCGGATATGGCATTAAAGTTTGATATGAATTTTTTCGCGCAAACTTCTCGCATACTTTACACGATTTAATAAACATTTCGATGTCATGTGACATACCCGGCCAATAAAATATTTGCCTTGCTCTTGATTTGCATTTTTCAATCCCGAAATGACCTTCGTGTATTAATGTTATCATTTCTTTTTGTAATTTTTTAGGAACTATTAGTTTATAATCGTGAAATAATAAATTTTCGATACTGTAAAGTTGATCTTTGATTTTGAAAAATGGTTTAGCATCGGTGGGAATATCATTTTTATTTGCGGGCCATGAGGTTTCAATATAATTGCGAATCAGCTGCAAAGTTGGGTCATTTTTTGTTTCTTTTTTAAATTGTTCTTTCCTAGATTCTGACATAGATAATGTTTTTGTTAATGAATGCACAAAGTAGTCTATTTCTTGATTTGATTTTAATACTTTTTCATTTTTTAGGTAAGCTCTTGATAATGCATCTGATATGTACATTTGTTTACCTGGTTTATAGGTTACATGTAAGTTATAATTTAAGAGTTTTAACCTGATACGTTGTAATCGTGGTGAAATTGATTGAATATTTTTTTTAAATATTGATTCTAGGGGCTTATGATCACTGTACATTTTGATGTTTAACCCATAAATAAATAAATGAAATTTCTGTACTGCAAAAAGTATTGCTAAAGCCTCCTTTTCGATTTGTGCATATTTCATCTCGGTTTTTGTTAAGCTCCTTGAAGCAAAAGCGACTGGGTGCTCTTCTTGTATTAGACAAGCGCCAAGTCCGTCCTTTGAGCTGTCTGTTTCGATAACTATTTCTTTTTTAGGGTCGAAAAACGTTAATACTGGTGAATTTGTCAAAATCTGTTTTAATTGAGTCACTGCAGCTTCATGTTCAGTTGACCAATACCATGGAACATCATTACGTGTTAAGTTTCGCAATGGGGCAGTAATTTGAGATAATTTTGGGATAAATTTGCCTAGATACTTGACCATGCCTAAAAATCGTAATAACGAATTTTTACAAGACGGCACAGGCATTTCTATAATGGCTTTGACATAATTTTTATTAGTCTCGATACCTTTTTGACTAAATATTTGTCCCATAAATTTGACAGAAGATTGTTTGAATTGTATTTTGGTCTTATTAAACTTGACATTAAACTTAAGAGCTCTCTCCAACACTATTTTGAGATTTTTGTCATGTTCTAATTCAGTTTCGCCTGTCACAATGAGGTCGTCAAAATATAAACTAACGCCTTCGATATCACCAAAGAGTTCGTAATTTTTTCGCTGGAATACTTCTGGCGCGGAACATACACCAAAAGCTAGCCTTAGAAATTGATATCGACCATACGGTGTACCAAATGTTAATAAATTAGCACTTGCGTCGTCTATTAATACTTGCCAATAACCGTCCTTCATGTCAAGCACAGTAAAGAATTTTTTACCACTTAATTTGGCGGATATTTCTTCCATAGAAGGTATTAGAAAATGTTCGCGCTTAATAGCACAGTTTAACTGTTTGGGATCTAAGCACAGTCTTAAATCTCCATTAGGTTTTTCTACAATTACTAGCGGTTGAAGCCACTCAGTAGGGTGCTCTACTTTTCTAATACTATTTGATTTCTCTAACTCCTCTAATTTTAATTTTAAACGATTATGTAAAATTTGAGGGACACGCCTAATAGGTGCAACTGTAGGACTTACATTTTCATTTAACGTTATATGATGCTTGTTAGGAAATGTTCCTAACCCCTGAAATACACTAGGAAACCTATTCACTACATCTTCGGATGATTTAAAACTAGCCTGTAATTCATCCACTCGCTTAATTAAATGCAATCTAATACAATCTTGCAATCCTAGTAATGGCATTTGATCTCTAGTATCGACAATTACAAACTTAATATTACACACGTACTTGTTTACCTTACATTTCAGTTCAGCTTCACCAACAGGAGTAATTTTAAATTTTGTACTTCCATAAGAAACTAAAGATACATTTGACTTCTCGATCCTACATTTAGGTAACGTTTCTAAAATATTTACTGGTAGTACGCTCACCTCGGCACCCGTGTCTAATTTAAAGTTTATCGACTTGCCACAGATTTCCACTTTCTTGAACCACATGGACTCTTTATGTGCTTCCCTTTTAATTGCACTCACGTAAAACTCGCATTCACTTTCGCCACTCTCTTCACTTCCACAGAGTTGATGATCTTCCGTTCCAGACACTTCATGTACATCCTTCCTTTTCTTTGTGTACTTCTTGGTTTCATTGGTTGCCTTTTCACGCGTACACACGGAAGCAAAATGATTTTTTCCTTGGCATTTCGCGCAGGTCTTCTTGAAGGCAGGACATTTTTTAGGTGCGTGCTTGTACCCACAGTATTTACACTTTAGCGTTGCTTGTTTAACAGTGCTCACGTCAACTTCTTGCTGTAGTACCTTGGACTGATTCTTGCTTACTTCAGAGGCCCTACAGAAATCAATGGTTTTCTGTAACGTGATGTCGGCTTCTCGTAGTAATCTTTCTTGTACTATCTTGTTCTTGATTCCCATGACGATTCTATCTCGTATCATATCATCTGGATCAGAATATTCTGTGGTTTGTACTGCTTTTCGTAGATCTGTCAAGAAATTATCAAAGGTTTGTCCTTCTGCCTGAACTATGCTGTTGAATTTGAAGCGTTCGAAGATTACATTTTTCTTTGGCGAACAGTATTCCGTAAATTTTTGCTTTATCAGGGTCAAGGTCTTCTCTTTCTTTTCCTCTTCGGTAAATGTAAATGTATTGTATAATTCCAATGCATCCTCGCCAATCACATTGAGAAAAACTGCTACTTTCTTTCCTTCAGCTTTTTTGTCTAGGTCAGCTGCTACAAGGAAAAGGTCAAATCTTTGTTCAAACTTACGCCAATTTTCTGAAATATTGCCGTCCAAAACGAGGGGATCCGGCGGTTTAAATAAGCCGTCCATTTTATTGACAAGTGTTGCGTAATTTTACAAAACTTCCACGTGCTCTTTACTAGGTGCACACATTCAAACTACAATTTGTGTTCCACAACTACCTGACACCATGTATTATTTAGTATCGCTGTCTCTAGGTAAAATAATAAACAGGACACACAAGTATAACATTTAATTGGAACACAACATCAACATGTCTGTAGATGCAGTCAACATGTTCTAGTTCTAAATCTACGCACCAGAGTGCTACTACAGAATAAGATATTATAGTATCTTAAAACTACATATTATACCAGCGGTTTCATTGTTTCGAGGTTAGTGAAGTTTTTCTGGGGCTGAGTTGTACGTGTGTTTTTTGGACGTTTTGTGGGAAAGTACGAGTAAGTACCATATACAGTTTCATTAAGCATCTATTTAGGAATATTGTTATGTGAGAAGTTTAAGTCATCGTGGTCTTGACAAAAATATAACCTATAAAAAGTCGTCCTGGCACTGTTGGGCCACTTAGAGACGATTATTTCGGGCCACCATGAGACAAGTCTCACTGTGACCCATATTATATTATAACAAACAAGTAGTAATTTTACAGATGTTTAACATTGTTGCTTTAAATGTCAGGTCCAGCGGAAAGCCAAAGATGTCTAGAGGTCGGAAACGGAAAACTGAGAAAGGCAACTTTTCCGAAGCTTCTATGAAACGTGTTGTGGAAGAAGTTGTCCGACATAACGTATGTTTACGTGTTGCTGCAAGCAATAACAACGTCAAATTCCAGACGTTGTTTAGATATGTTAAGAAGCTTAAAGCTGACCCTAATAAATCACTGGAGGAAGTCACAATGAAGCCTAATTATCAATCACGATTAATTTTTACCTCAGAGCAGGAAAAAATGTTAGTAGATTATATTCTACGTTGTTCAAAAATGTGCTACGGAAAATCTACAATAGATGTGAGAAAATTGGCATATGAGATGGCAAAGATAAATTCGATTCCAATCCATCCTTCATGGGAAGATTCGAAAAGAGCCAGCATTGACTGGATGCAAGCGTTTATAAAACGAAATCCTGAAGTCAGCATTAGACAACCGGAGAACTGTAGCATGTCAAGAGCCACTTCTTTTAATAAACACAATGTTGATAAATTTTTCAACAACCTTGAAGAAGCCTATTCTCGTTCAGAACTATTTGCGGATGGTAGCCGTGTGTACAATCTTGACGAAACAGGAACAACGACTGGACAACAAAAAAAGTAATAGCACAAAAAGGCATGAAGCAAGTGAGTCAAATTACAAGTGGTGAGAGGGGAGTATTGGTTACTACAGGCTGCATCGTGCTCGTGCTCATTGCCACCAGTAATGGTTTTCCCCCGCAAATATTTTAAACCACCAATGATTAACGGCGCTCCTCCAGGAACTCTTGGTTTGACCAATCCAAGTGGATGGATGAATGGCGAACTCTTTGTAAATGCAATGCAGCACTTTATCCATCATTCTGGATCGTCTAAGGAAAATCCCACTATATTGATTTTCGACAATCATGAAAGTCACTTGACCATCAATACCTTGAATTTGGCGAAGGATCACGGTGTGACTATTGTAACATTACCACCGCATTGCTGCAGCCCCTGGATGTGTCGGTGTTTGCTTCGTTTAAAGCACATTATAACAGAGCAGTCGATTCTTGGTTGTTACATCACCCAGGCATTCCTCTTACCATTTACGATATTGCTGGCTGTGTTGGAGTGGCGCATGATCGTGCAATGACTCCAAGCAATATAAAATCTGGCTTCCGAAAAACCGGATTATTTCCCTTTGACCGAAATATTTTCACAGACGATGATTTTTTGGTTAGTGCTGTAACCGATCGAGAAGATCCCAACACAAAAAGTCATGAGCAGACGACGCCATCAGCAGAAAGCATCACTTTATCCTCAATCAGACATTCAACCCCACCACCATCAACATGCAGACCGTCGACATGCATCCCATCAACATCCAATGTCAGGGGAGCATCAAAACCATTTATTTCTCCACAAGAATTCGAGGGGTTTCCAAAAGCGGGAGAAAGGAAAAAGACACGCAATATTCGAAAGGGTCGAAGCTTAATTCCAACAGATACGCCTGAAAAAGATCTAATAGAAGCTAAACAAAATGAGAAACGTAACAAGAAGAAAAAACCACATGTGAGAAAGGTGTTCACAAGTAAAAAAGAAGTGGAAGAAACGTCTGAAAGTGAAATGGAAATTTCTGATAATAGCTCAGATGACATTGAATGGCCTCCGAAGCCTGATGATGATATGGAAGAGGCTACGATTAATCGTGAGCCACGAGAGGGAGATTTTGTCTTGGTGAAATTTTCTGCTAAAAAAGACGTTTATTACGTGGGAAAAGTGATATCTGCAAAAGACAAAGAAAACGATTTTGAAGTTAGTTACCTGAGACGAAGCCTCAAATGTTTTAATAGTTTTATGTTTCCTGATATTCCCGATTTAGCGTCAGTAGCTTTGGAGAACATTAATATGATATTACCTGCTCCAGAAACATCTTCTGGAACAACAAAGCGGCAACGTTGTATTTTTAAGTTTCCTGTAAACTTTTCAGCTGTTGATGTTCGTTAAGGTCTTTACCGAAATACACATTTGAGTACAAAAATGTGCTGTTTTATTGTGGCCCTAGTGCTGTTTCATGGTGGCCCGCCAGTGGGCCACAATGAGACAATTGTTACTTAAAAGAAAACAAGTCGATTTGGATTTTCCTTGATTATTATCACTATCACAAAATATAGATATTGTGTGCAAAACATGGGCGATTGAGGCGGTATATTTACTTTTGCGAATTAATTAATCGTTTATCAAGAAAAAAATAAAATACAATTTTTGTCTCATGGTGGCCCACCCTCCCCTAACGTATTGGGATTAGCAGTTTGGACATGTACCGAATGTAAGTAAGATTAAGTTTTAATTGTAGTTTTTTCTTTGTAATAATTGTTTGTTTTCCTTGTTGTTTTTTTTATTGTGTAACCATTAAAACTGTAATTTGTAATTCTCACATTAATTTCTGTGTTTGTCTTTCGAACGATTTCATTTCCTTTAATTTACTGCTTTCTTGGAATACTTGTCCAAGGTCCATTTTATTTAAGCAAAATTTTTTTAGATTGATTTGGAATTTAAGGTATTTGGTCTAATAGCTCACTATCTAAGAAAAGAGTCGAATTCCTTCTCTGTGCTGGGGAGAAATTTTGTTCCGATAAATATAAGGGTTTGAGCTAGCTAGGTTCTGTTAGGTGTTCTGTACGGTCTTTTTGGCCTACGGACCGGTATACACAGCAATATATATATATATATATATATATATATATATATATATATATATATATATAGGGCTTCAAACCAGATAGGCGTATCAACCAAATTTATCAAAATGACAATTTCGGGCGTATGTGTTACATGGTGGTGTTTTCTATGTCGTGCCAGAGGGACTTATAAATTCTAATACAAATTACGACTATATAATAAAAAATAGAAAGGCGTATACGCCTATGGTGAACTTAAGGTTATGCCAAAGAGGCGTATGTACATACGCCCCTTCCAGATGCGATGATGGTACACATAAGGTTATGCCAGAAAGGCGTATGTACATACGCCCCCGAAAATGTTGCTTTTCTCAGTCGGTAAACAGACGCAAATGTCATCAGAGGTTATGTTTGAAACACTTCTATTACTGTGTCTTTGTGTTAGTTTATTTTGAGTTTGTGTTTAAGAGGTCTTAAAATGTTTAACACGACATCACGAGGCAAACTAATGTTACAGTTATGTGCTGCAAATCAAAACAAAGAAGGTAGGTCTACACAATCTTCTTTATGTATAGTAGCGGTATTGTTGTATTTAGATATTACCACATTTGTGGATAAACTCCCATAGAAATTAAAATCATTTAATTTTTTAGATGATGCAACTAATGCTACCTTTACAAGTAGTAGCACCTTTGTTGAAACTACCAGTGATCTAGATAAATCATTAGTTGAAGTCGGATTGCGGCCAAACATAGAATTACCATCAAAGAACACTGATGGCCACATAACTGGTATTATCAAATCATAGTAATTACCTATTTTTCTAAATTAAATTTGTTTAGAGTTAATAGAGATGAGACCGGATCCTTGTGAATTTGAAAATGAAGTGATTGTTATGGATGAAAATCAGTATGAAACGCAAATTGAAGATGTAAGAATAAGAATGGACAATGAAGGTGTGTATGAAACAGAATTTGAAACTGAAATGATTGCTATGGATGAAAATGAGTGTGAATCTGAAATTGAAGGTAGTGTAAGAATAGACAAGGAAAGAGTGTATGAAACTGAATTTGAACAAAATATTAGAAAAGATAATGAAGACGAATATGAAACAGAATTAGAAGAAAATGCAAAAGATAATGAGAGCAGTGGTGGTGGAAAACGAAAGAGGGCAAAACGAAAGGTTCCACAGCAGTGGAAGAAAAATGTACGGAAAAATAAACGAAATGCAGGAGAAAGCTACTTGACAACGGCAGGAAAAGTTGCAAGAGAGAGAAGACCAAAAAACCTTGGTGAAACATGTAAATGCAAACGCGAGTGTCATTTAAAAATTCGAGATGAAGATAAAATATCAATATCAAAGAGCTTTTGGGATATGAAAGATTTGAGCAGACAACGTGACTTCATTGCAGCTCGTGTTCGTCGCCAACTTGCTGAACGAGGTCGAGTGGAGAGCTCGAGAAGAAAATTCTCACAAACTTTTTCGCTTCTTCAAGGAGGAACAGAGCATCAAGTATGTAAATACTTTTTCCTGCAAACTTTAGATATTTCCGAAAAAATGGTTCGAACTTCCGTTGAAAAATCAGCTCGAAACGCTGCAGGAATTCCCTCCCCCGATAAAAGAGGTAGACATACACCTGCTAACAAACATGCAGAAGATGAAATCGTGTTCGCAATCAACCACATTGACTCGTTTCCCAGAGTTCCAGCTCATTGGTGTCGGAGAGATACCAAGAAGGAGTATTTGGAAACAATCTTAAACAAAGAAAAAATGTACAACTTGTACCTCGAGCACTGTATTACAAATAAAAAAAAACCTATATCACGCACCAACTATAAAGAGATTCTTATTGAAAAAAATATAGGATTTCATAAACCCAAAAAGGATCAATGCTGGTGCCACCATTTTGAGCAATTGCCTGCAGATCAAAAAACAGACAGGCAAGCCGAATTTGATCTTCACATTCGTAGAAAATGTGCCGCAAATGAAGAGAAAAGAAAAGATTCTGAAAAGTCCAAAACAGATGATACGTACTTATCGGCCAATTTTGATTTGGAAGCGGTGCTGTACAGTCCACTGTTTCATGCAAAACCAATTTTTTACAAAAGAAAATTAGCAACATTTAATTTTACGATTTATGAAGTACCAAAAAGACAGGGCCATTCATACATTTGGACGGAATTCGAAGGAAATCGAGGTTCCAATGAAATTGCTACCTGCTTAAATAAATTTATCCACAGTATTTCTAACACTGTCCGACATCTAGTGCTGTATTCAGATTGTTGTCCAGGGCAAAATCGAAATGCAGTTGTTGCGTGCATGTTACAACAAGCAGTATGTCTTGTACCACATCTAAAAATTATCGACTTGAAATTCTTAGAACCAGGCCATACGCACATGGAGTGCGACTCCATGCACGCTGCCATAGAACGAGCGTCTGAGAAGTCGAAAATTTTTTGGCCAGATGACTGGATAAATATTGTGATTTTGTCAAATAAAAAAAACCCTTTTAAGGTAAGCGTTTTGCACCACGATGACTTTCTTGATTATAAGGACTTGCAAGGGAAAATCATGGTAAACAAAAAGAAAGCTGATGATGGTAGTATTCTCAGTTGGAAAGAGGTAAAATGGTTGAGATTTGACAAGGAACAACCTAATGTAATGCAATATAAAAGTGAATACTGGGAAGAAGAGTTCAAACGTATAAACACGGGACGCAGAGGAAGAAAGCCAACAGCCAGGAATTCAAGCTATGAGATGAAGAAGGCGTACACTGACCAAATCCCAATTCAGAAAAAAAAATTTAATGATTTGCAGCAAATGTGCCATGGTAAAGACAAAATTATTCCTCGTCAATACCACCAATATTATAGATCACTTCCAGTGCAAGCAGGTAACACCAATAGTGAGGATTACGACTCAGAAGATGAAGTGTCACTTCAAGTAATGAAGGAGCGTTACTTGCAAAAAAAATGATTTCTTTGTGGCGATTTTTTTGTATTTCTTTCGAATTAAAATAAAAAAAAATGTATTACGCCTTCTTCTTTTAACTGCATTGGCATATACGCTGTTGAACCACATAGGCGTAAAGACCATATTTTCGATTTTTTTTAATAAAATGACCTAAAATTTTACATGCATATATTTTATTATTCAAACAAATAGTTTAATGAAATTCATACGTCATAATGAAAAAATAGAATTTTAAAACGTTTTTTTCATTTCCTGTAAAATTAGTGAAATGGTTGATACGCCTCTCTGACCTGAAGCCCTCGATATATATATATATATACACACATCATTCTATCATTATTGCGTCCTTCGAACTATTGCGTCCGAATATCGGACGCAATAAAGGCATCGCCTGTATTTCCATGTTCCCGCCATTTTATCATTCAAATACTATCAACGAAGGATGGACCGGTTTAACAGATTCCTATAGCACAAACCAGCTTTGAGACATCTCTTGCCGTTTTCGAGATATTAAAAGATAACGAATTTTTAGTGGACGCAATAATAGTTGCAATACGTACGAAGTTGTATATTTTTAGTTCAGCACTTTGCAGCTAGGGGCGGTAAATTAGTATACGCTTTCAAGTATACGTTTTACAAAGTTGGTATATTATTGCGTCCAACATGTGGCAACACTGTAAGCTATTTATAGACATCATTTCGATAAGATAATCATCTTTTTATATCTTAAGTGAGGATAATTATTATACTCTCCATTCGGAAAGTACATTGTTGCGTCCAGATAAGTTTAATTATATTGGAGCTGATCTCCAAAAATGTAACAATTCAAAAAATTCTATTCAATAAAATTGTTTAACATAAAAGGTGGTATTTGGTTATCAACAAATTAAATTTCGCTTTTGAATATTTTTGGTCGATAGTTAACAGCCGACCCCCTTTTAATGGCTGTAAATATTAACTTGGGGAGGTTCAATTGAAACGTGACGTCTCTTATACTATTCCCACCATTTAAAAACAAATTTTTACTACAAGCGTACACTTTAATTTTTTTGCAATATTCCGTAACCCAGAGCTGATATCCAAAAATGTAACAATTCAAAAAATTCTATTCGATAAAATGGTTTAACCTAAAAGGTGGTATTTGGTTATCAACAAATTAAATTTCGCTCTTGAATATTTTTGGTTGATGGTTAACAGCTGACCCCCCTTTAATGGCTGTAAATATTAACTTGGCGAGGTTCAATTGAAACGTGACGTCTCTTATACTATTCCCAGCATTTAAAAACAAATTTTTACTACAAGCGTACACTTTAATTTTTTTGCAATATTCCGTAACCCAGAGCTGATATCCAAAAATGTAACAATTCAAAAAATTCTATTCAATAAAATGGTTTAACCTAAAAGGTGGTATTTGGTTATCAACAAATTAAATTTCGCTTTGAATATTTTTGGTTGATGGTTAACAGCTGACCCCCCTTTAATGGCTGTAAATATTAACTTGGCGGGTTCAATTGAAACGTGACGTCTCTTATACTATTCCCAGCATTTAAAAACAAATTTTTACTACAAGCGTACACTTTAATTTTTTTGCATTATTCCGTAACCCAGAGCTGATCTCCAAAAATGTAACAATTCAAAAAATTCTATTCTTTAAAATGGTTTAACCTAAAAGGTTGTATTTGGTTATCAACAAATTAAATTTCGCTTTTGAATATTTTTGGTTGATGGTTAACAGCTGACCCCCCTTTAATGGCTGTAAATATTAACTTGGCGGGGTTCAATTGAAACGTGACGTCTCTTATACTATTCCCAGCATTTAAAAACAAATTTTTACTACAAGCGTACACTTTAATTTTTTTGCAATATTCCGTAACCCAGAGCTGATATCCAAAAATGTAACAATTCAAAAAATTCTATTCGATAAAATGGTTTAACCTAAAAGGTGGTATTTGGTTACCAACAAATTAAATTTCGCATTTGAATATTTTTGGTTGATGGTTAACAGCTGACCCCCCTTTAATGGCTGTAAATATTAACTTGGCGAGGTTCAATTGAAATGTGACGTCTCTTATACGATTCCCAGCATTTAAAAACATATTTTTACTACAAGCGTACACTTTAATTTTTTTGCAATATTCCGTAACCCAGAGCTGATCTCCGAAAATGTAACAATCCAAAAAATTCTATTCTTTAAAATGGTTTAACTTAAAAGGTTGTATTTGGTTATCAACAAATTAAATTTCGCCTTGAATATTTTTGGTTGATGGTTAACAGCTGACCCCCCTTTAATGGCTGTAAATATTAACTTGGGGAGGTTCAATTGATACGTGACGTCTCTTATACTATTTCCAGCATTTAAAAACAAATTTTAACTGCAAGCGTACACTTTTATTTTTTTGCATTATTCCGTAACCCCGAGCTGATCTGCGAAAATGTAAAAATTCAAAAGATTTTATTCAATAAAATTGTTTTATTTGTAGATAAGGTAAAAGTAAGTAATTATAGTAATAATGAATGTTTTCTTATACGTGATCGATTTCGCTTTTATTTAGCATCTTCGGACCTTTATTAATTGACGCTAAGGTCCGAATATGCTAAATAAAAGCGAAATCGATCACCAATAACTTATAAGAAAACATTCATTTATTTATAATTATTTACTTCTACCTTACAAATTCGATACAAGTAATGACAATAGACATACGTCGACAAAAACCAAAATCAAAATTTTATACTAAGTTCCACACCTTTACAAGGAAAAGCAATTGGACTCGTATAATTAAATTAATTCCTGCCGGATCAACGTCCTCTTGAATATGTGATTAGACGAGGAATGACTGAGCATTAACATTGGCAACATTGCAGGACGCAATAATATACGGCGAAATCCATATACGGGCGCGACAATGGCGCATATGAAAGGACGCACGAATGATTCAATATGACTGAAAATTCGTATATCGAAATACTGGGAATTTTTGAAATCTGGTTACGATTCTAGCCACGACATACGATTCCAAACCAACATTCGCGGCAATAGTTTAAGAATTCCTATCCGTTCTAGGAGACGCAATAAAGTACAAATACGTACGGACGCAATAATGATAGCGGGATGTGTGTGTGTGTGTGTCTGGCAGGACGAAATTTTGGGATTCTTAACTAGAATGGACAAGGGCGGTTTCCATGTAATTAATTTTTTTAAATTTAAATTTTTGTTTTATATCGTTCGTTAAGTACATCAACAGAAATTATTGTTACGAAAAAGAGGTCAAGGTTTGTAGTGTTTACATTTTAATCTCATTTTTGATTTTATTTAAGGTAGATTTCTGAGAATTTTATATCGCTTTTATTCTGTTATCATTGTAAACGCTTAATTTAATTGACAGGTGGATGTTATTTATCGCCTTTGCATTGTATTTAAAAGATAGAAAATTCTATTTTTCCTAGTATTTTAATTTTGTGTTATCTCTTAATGTCGGTTAAAAATTGGTTATAAAAATAATTTCTACCTCTGGTTTAACGTGCGTTAGGGGGGATATTTTCTGTTGGCAACTTGTTGGAATGTGGATAGCGAGTCACATTGTACATTGTAGATGAAGTGAGTTAGAGTTGTCACAATTCTGTACCTTGGAAGAAAAAGGGCCAATCTCCAAAATTACCATTTTGAATTGAAGTTTATAACACTATTATACTTATGTGCTTTCTACCTTTATGTGTAAAAGAGGCCAATCTCCTAGAACATGTCATTACTAAAATAAATTACTTCTTAAAGGCCAATGTGACTATTAGCTTCAATTTTAAAATGGCCAATTTCCCACTTTGGCCTTAAGGTTGTTATGTATGAAACCAAATAAAAGGGCCAAACTCCATTTATTGTGGACATTGGCCTTATGTTCTCTTGTATTAAAGTGGACATTGGCCTATTTAATAACGAACTAGCTATACGCAAGTGCGAATGGGTAAACACGTGCAACAGGTACATTTTGCAATTTTAACTTTCATGTTGTGGTTGTGCAAGTGCATTAGTTCAAAATGTGCAGTAAAAGAACAAAAGAAATTCTTAAATTATCAGCTATGAAATGTGGGAATCGCAACGGTAAGCGGAAACATTTTAAATTAATAAGTAAACTTATTTTTAACTTTTCTCCTACAGAATCTATAGACCAGGTTAGTACTTCTGCAGAGATGGATTCCAGCCTTATAGAAGTTTTACCGGCGTTGATATGTGTAAATATCTAAATAATAGTATACCACTTTGTGAAGTTTATAATTTATTTGCTTGCTCGATCAATTATTAAGATTAGGTACTTAGAAAGAGTTGTGATTTGTTCAGTAATTACTGTTGAACATAGGGGTCCAGTATTCAGTCTGCTGTGAATCAAACACACCAGCAACTCTTACTGTCAACACCATTAGGAGATACTATTTTAGAAACGTTCATGGACCTACAGGCAGTTCCACCGGTACCTGTGGAGTCAAATGTACGTACAAATAATTCGACAGTATACCATAATTTTAGTCATTTTCATTGAAGTCAGTGCGACTCTTTAGAACATAGAATTAAAAATAAGTAGTAGACAACAATTCAATTTTTTTTCCGCGATTTCCAGGAATTCCAGCCACAAGATCGAAATGGAGATTATTTGGAATTGGTGACGATGCAGCAACAGAGTCCTTTATGTTCTATTGACGAGAATGTAAGTAGAAGTCGTGAAATGCGCAATATCGGTGTTAAGGTATAATTTCATTTCCTTGCGATTTTAGCATGGGTTTGAAGCAGTAGACGAGTACGAGGATATGGGAGAAGTAGACGTATCGGACGATCAGGACAAAGTACCTAATGAAGAGGAGATGAATACATCAAACGAAAATGGTGAACTTGAAGATAGCGTAACAGATGACGGAAAAAGAAGAGTTGGAGATGGCGGAATGACAACTGATGAGGATACAACCAGAAAACATGATGTGCTTCAAGATGATGGATCAGATGACCGAAAAAAAAAAGGGTTGGAGGTGGTAGAAAGAGGACTGCTGAAGAAGATAGAACCAGAAAACGTGTTAAGCAGCCCAAGACGTGGTCACAGACTCAAAGAAAGGAAAAAAGAGAAAGGGGGTTGGAATATACAACGAAAAAGGGGAAACAAATAAACGCCAAGAATTTAAAACAGCCCTGCCAATGCAAGAAAAAATGTTATAATAAAATAACCGAAGAAGAACGTCAACTTTTATTTCACGAGTTTTACAAACTAAGTAAAGACGGCCAAGATCAGTTTATTTCGCAGACTGTAGAAGAGATTTCTAAAAATAGAGAAAGAGTTATTGCTGAGCATAAAGGAAGCAGTAGAAGGAGTTTTTCTAGGAGGTATTATTTGCAGCCTCAAGCTGGTCCTAGGATCGAAGTTTGCCAAAAAATGTATATTGGTACCTTTGACCTAACGTTAAAGAAGGCGAGAGTAATAATAGAAAAGAAAAGGAAAAACAATGGCGTGTGTCCTTCTGATGGTCGTGGCCCACAAGAAGATAGGCAATAATGACAAAGACTCTATTAGAAGGCACATAGAGAGCATTCCAGCCTACACAAGCCATTATTCCCGTGAGAGAACGTCAAAAAAGTACTTAAGCCCACACATCGATTGCGTAGTTGTATAGACTGTACTGGACGGATTGTAAAAAAAACAATATTCCTCCACAATTAGAATGCCAATACCGAAAGATCTTCAATGAAGAGTATAACTTGTCATTCCACCATCCTGCCAATGACACTTGCAGCAAATGTGATAGAATTCATCAAGAGCTAAAAGCCATCAATAACGTTCCAGAGCTGAGTCAAGAGCAAGAAGAAGAAAAGAAGAAATTAGAAAAAGAGAAATCTGAACACCTTGACATGGCGGAAAGTGCCTATAATAGTAAACGCGCAGACAAGAATATTGCAAAAGTTGATCAATCTGTTATAACAGCCTCATTCGATCTAGAAAAGTGTTTACCTACACCTTACTTAAAAAATGGACTATCCTTTTACAAAAGACAGTTATGGACTTTTAACCTTACTTTTTATTGTACATCTCTAAACAAAAGTACTGGTACGTGCTTTCTTTGGGACGAAACCATAGCAAACCGAGGAGGTGTGGAGATAGCTTCATGTGTTAGGAAATTTGTGTTCACTTTGCCATCAGCAGTCAAAACTGTAAATTTTTATAGCGATTCTTGTACAGGCCAAAACAAAAATATCTTCCATATTACCATGTTCTGCGTTCTCATGGAAGAATTAAAACAAACGGAAAGTGCTATAGTAGAAATAAACCACAAATTTTTAGAATCAGGACACACACATATGGAAGCAGACTCAATACATGCTGCAATTGAGACCGCAAAAAAGAAAACCACTGTGGATATAGAAGTGCCGCACGACTGGTATAACTTTATTAAAACAGTGTATAGAAAGTCGCCACTAGATGTGGTAGAAATGCAGCAGAAAGATTTTTTTTATTTCGGCGAGTTGCTTAGTAGTAAATTAGTTCACAGGAAAAAAAATGAGCAAGGGGAATGTATTCCCTGGATGAAAATCAAATGGCTTCAATTTAAAAGGGAAGAAGAGTACGTATTTTATTACAAAACATCTTTTGAGGGAATTTAAGGAAAAGAGAAAGTTCAATCAAGGTAGATTTAAAACCAATGTATTCAGAAACACTTTCTTTGGCAGAAGCCAAGGTACAAAATTTACAAGAACTTTTACCGTACATAAGCAATTACAAAACAACGAGAGTGGAGTTTGGCCCTTGTTTTTCCAAGGTACAGAATTAATATAGATTGACAGTTACACAAGTTTTGTATCTTTATTAATATACAGTTAACGTTTCACTGAGGCAAATTGCAAACTCTGCTACTCCAATATCTCATACAACTGCTTATCATTGGCTGTTTTAATTTGTAATTTTGGAAGAAGGGTTTCCACCTTAAATAGAACGGACTGAAAAGAGGAAGGGCTTTTTGCCAGGGTCAACGCAGAACTACGTTTCTTTGTTTTGAAATCAGCATTTTGTTGAAGTTTGAAGTTTTGTTTTGGGAGTTTTGAAGTTTTCGTCAGTTTGTTGCCAGTCAGGGCAGTTTTTGGTTTGAGTGAAGATTGTTTATTTCGCTTCGGCGAGTTACCGCAGTAGTTTGGTTTGTGTAGAGGCCAGCAGCTTTGGAAGCTGGTGGAGTTTCCGTTCTACGGAGTGGAAAGCCGAGTTTGCGGCAGTTTTAGAAGTTTGGACCTTCAGTGAAGTGCGTCACCAAGGTGTGGTCGGCGCCGACTTGAGTTTTTTGTGTAATTTTGAAATTTGTTGTTTTTGTTTGTGTGTACCGTATATGGGATTAGCAGTTTTGGACATGTACCGAATGTAAGTAAGATTAAGTTTTAATTGTAGTTTTTTCTTTGTTTGTTTTCCTTGTTTTTTTTTTTATTGTGTAACCATTAAAACTGAAATTTGTAATTCTCACATTAATTTCTGTTTGTCTTTCGAACGATTTCATTTCCTTTAATTTACTGTTTTCTTTTAATACTTGCCCAAGGTCCATTTTATTTAATCAAAATTATTAAGATTGATTTGGAATTTAAGGTATTTGGTCTAACCCACTATCTGAGAAAAGAGTCAAATTCCTCCTCCGTGCAGGGGAGAAGTTTTGTTCCGGGAAATATAAGGGTTTGAGCTAGCTAGGTTTGTTTAGATGTGTTGTGTGCGGTCTTTTTGGCCTACGGACCGGTGCACACAGCAATATATCATATCCCCAAGGTATGTAGTAAAGCACATCATCTCCGATGCTGTCATTTTTAATTTCACCAGGGAATCCGGGGTTAAATACGGTGGCCTGTTACCACTTTCCAATTCACTAAAATTAAACATTTTTAATCTAAAGTTTAAAGTATCTAAAGAAAACAATTTAAATTCTATAACAAGTTTTTGTAAAATTCCAAGTATAATTGCAAACCCCTTCCAAAATATGATGCATGACATCAACCGAATAGTTATCAATCAAGTGAAAATTTTCAAGTCCATTCCAAATACAGGATTCTTTGATACCTGTCTGTGAAGTGTTTTGTTGCAATTGCTGCTCATACATCAATTTTGTTCTCAGTAGAGAGCGATTTTCTGAGGAAGTGCATTTGGTGTCGCTGTTATTCATCATACAAAATCTGCAATAATAGGTGACAGAAACTTTCAACCATACCTAGTATAGAATGGAGTCCCAAATTATCCCATCAAAATTCAAAGTCGCCGCGTGCGCTAGCGCCCGCTAACGCTACGCTACACTTTGGACCCCCCAGCTAACAGGTTTTGCCACATTTAAATATCAGCTGAAAGTTATTTATGCTCTTTTTACATTGTACACTATTATATATACCATTTTTGTCCTGCCCTTCCGGCAATTGACGGTATTAGGTCGAGTATCGAAACCTGCAATGGTTATGAAAAAGATCTAGAGCGGCAAAATACAAACTTCCAATTTAGAAAAGCTACTGATATGTAAATGAATTCTTATGATATAAGAAGGTTATAAATGGGAAATAGATATAGTATTTTACATTATTAGCCAGGTAAGTGAGTTTTTACTGGCGATAGGAGAAGTTGACTAGCGAGCCGTTAGGCGAGCTTGTCATCTCCTAGAGCCAGTAAAAACTATTACCTGGCGTAGGTATAATGTACAATATTTTATTTGTTACTCATTTGTAAACGTAAATAATTAGTTCTTAAATTAATCTTGAAGAAATGTCTAAAATATCATGTGATCCATGTAACAGAGACTTCGCATTAATTCTGGCCAATGAAATTACTAGATTACAAACTTGTAAAATTTTTACAGGTCTGCTGTCAGTTTTACAGGTCTGCTGTCAGTTTTACAAGTCAGTAGCGTTTAAACATTACGTTTACCCGTTTGCGTTTTGTCTTGTTAATCAACGTTTACAACTGAGTAACAAATAAAATAATTTAGGTTTAATCATCATAATTTCCATAAAAAATGACTTTAAAATGTGGTTTAGTTAGGGTTATGTAGCGTATTTAAGTTTTAGTGTGGCTATACTGTGCAGTTTCATGAACATGAACAATCTAACCTCAAATATTCCTCGATTCCTTCTCGATCTTTAATTCGTTTAACACCAGAGTACCCGCGCTCATTTAATAACAAATGTACCCGCGCGGCGGGGATTCCCTCAATACCGTATCACTATCTTGTTCATCGTTGTATGTTTCTAAATTTTATTAGCATTGTTGCAACATTTTATTTTATTTATAGAATGTGTCACAATTTTGTTTACAAACTACTTTTGCAGTTGTAGACTTTCTTACATAAGATCAATAGAAATAAAAAAAAATAAGGTAAAAATTCATACTCTAAATAAATAAAAGCATTCTATAATAGATACTAAAGATAAATGGTATACAAATATGCAAGAGAATAAAACAAATTGTGAATAAAGCAACTTTTACTTAGTCTATTTATTCTGAATCATGTTCATGTCCAGTTTCTACAGCCGAACACTCTTTGCATTTTACGGTAGTATGTTCTTTGCAAATGTGCCTTTTACATACTGAACACAACGTTTTAGATTTTCGATTCTTCTTTGATGGACAGAAAGCACATTGAGGTACACTTACTGTATTCTTTTCTATCTTCAGCAATTCACAGAGTCTCAGTTTCATGGACTGTGGAATGTTTGTTTTATAAACTCGTCGTTTTCCTTGTTCATAGACTAGGGAAAGACCAAGTGATGCCAAAAAGTCTTGTCTCCTCATCTTTTTCACAGTGTTTTCCTTGTATATTACATAAGAATTCACTCCCGACACGTTGAGCAAAAAATAAAATATTACTAGAGGCCACCGGTTTGCTTTTCTTGACACAGAATATTTTTTCTGAAGTGCATCGTTCAAGTCAACACCGCATTTTGTGGAATTGTAGGTAATGATTATTTCCGGTTTTGCTGCTTCTCCGCTTTCAGGATTAATTGCATCGTCATGATGGAGCGTTGATAGTAGTAATACCATTTTGCTTACCTTTGCTTTATAGGAAACAAGCGTACATTCGTTAGTGAAACCGAACATGGAACTGTTGACTAAAATTAAGCAAAGGAAGGTAAATATTTAATTCTTACAACTAATGCCTGCTTATTTGTTTGTAATAAAATTTACAGTGAAAGTTGGCAGTTTTTAATCACTAGAGTGCCTTTAACATTTTCTAATGCAGTGTGACATATTTCTTGCTGCTCCACATTTTCGATCGAAGTCGACGAACCTGGTATTACCCATGATATAAACACACGTATTACCGTTGGTAGTGGACATACTGGCTCATTACGTTGCCTATCATGCGGCATGTCCAAAGGAGAACTTTCCGCTACATTAACAGAAGATGAGGCAGCAGATCGTGTTGCTGTTAAAGATGCAGCTTCATCACCGAATGTGCTCGCTATTGCTCTTTTCGCATGTAGCGAATCCTCAATATAACCTTCAGCGACAGAAGACGACTTCCATCCTCCTAGACGTTTTACTGCCAAAAAATCAGCGCCTTTGTTAGATAGTACAATTTTTTTTACGTGTTTCTCAGCCTCTCATACCATCACGCCACGCAGTCGCGCCAGCTGACGCTTGTTTTAAGTGTTAACTAAGTAAAAACTACCAGGCAGAATAAAAAGTAATTGTGCGAAACTGAGTTGCAGTGCAGTTACCATTGCGTTACCGTTGACGTTCGCCATTGAGATTAACATAATTTATAAACTTGGCGTCAGACGGTTAACGTATTCATTGTAACGATTTGAAAGAGTATGATGTTCCTCAATTTTTTAAATATACCAGAATGAACGCACAAGCATTTGAAATATTGTTGGGAATTGTAAAACCATTCCTGAAACGTCAAATAAGATGTGATACCATTTCTCCTGAACAGCGGTTAATTATCACTTTGCAGTAAGCACTTATTACAATTTGCACCTAATACAATTAATGTGTTTTTAGATATTTATCTCAAGGTACAAGTATGCAAGTCCTGGCTTGGAACTTTAACGTGGGCGTAACAACTGTTCACAAAATAATACATGAAACGTGTGTAGTAATATGGGACCAGCTTAGTCCCATTTATCTGAAATCTCCGTCTACAGAAAAAGAATGGCAGGATATATCACTTGGCTTCTTGCAGCATTGGGAGGTGCCATCGATGGCAAGCACGTCAATATCCAAGCGTCTCCACGTTCAGGATCTTTATTTTACAATTATAAGCATAACTTTAGTATTGTACTCTTGGCAGCTTGTGATAGTCAATATCGATCCACCTTTGTCGATATAGGAGCATAGGGATCGCAAAGTGATGGTGGTGTTTTAAAAAATAGTGTTTTTGGAAAGCGCTTAGAAGAAGGTGGACTAAATAAAGTGTATGTAAAAACTTAAAACTAAATGTACCTATCTTATTATAAATTTTCTACCACTCTTAAAATAGCCTTTCGCTTTTCCTTTGCCTCGTCGGAAGGCATTTCACATATTCGTGAATATACATATTCGACAAAAGTGCGGTTCTGGTCTAGAACCTGACTGCTATTTTTTTTTTCAATCGCAGTCAGTCACAATCTGCCTGGCTGAATCAAGCACAGCTTCAATTTCACCCCCTTTTGTAGTGCTCACCCCTTAAAGTTATAAAATATGTAGGTACTTATAAAGTTAACCATGTAAAAATTATCTTTTTTCCTACGTGGGGTGGTTTGGGAAAGGGGTACCACCTCGCGTACCACGGTCTCGTCAAGGTGGACATCGACATTATCACCCGTTTCCCCTTCTCATTGGGGTGATAAGAATGGTATCTATCCCAGACCATCCTGAGGAAGAAGATGAGGTGGGACGTGGAGTGGGTTCCTTTTCGGGATTTTTTGTCTTTGATGTCGAAGGTTGTGTTGAAGTGTATGTTCTGCAAATACACCACATAGGTAAATCGTCATACAATTTAACAGAACTTACTTCCTCGGGCGAGTACATTTATTATAAAAGGACATTTTCTCATAATACACCCAGTTGGTGTCATCGCCTTCCGAACCTGAGGGCTTTAATCGTTTTTCTCTTGTAAATCGATCCCTAAGGTTCTTCCATAATTTCATACATTCCTCCACTAAAACGCAATGAAAATGTAGATACTTTATAAATGTATGTAGGTACTTACCACTTAAGTGGCTATTTCGGAGATTTCAAGCCATGCTTGCTCTTTCTTTTTTGTGTTTTTATAGCCATACAGGAACTCGTACTGTTGGACGAGATCTATAAGTAGACCAACCACGTCAACGTTTTCTGCATAAAAAGTACAAATTAGAATGCCATTCATCTAATATAGACAAAACATTACCTAAAACTTCCTCCGAATCTTGGTGCATGATGAACCAAACCGAACTTCGCACTGAACTAATGATAAATGATAGTTCTTTTTACCTAGGTGGGAGTAGATCAAAGAGACAATTTTATAAGCGCTGCTATTGGTTGAATGTCGAACGACAGCGGCGAAAGTTAAAAGTTGGTTATGTATCGAACTGCACGAACTTTCGCGAGAACGGCAACGCTAACGTCAACGTATTTTATAAATAGAACCCCATACTTCGCCTGTTTTAACCTCAAACGGCGAACGGCAACGGGAACTGCAACGGTAACCTCAAGTTTATAAATCCACCTTAAGTACGTGTTGCGCAACACGTACTTACTGTGTAAACTTGTGTGTTTTTCGACTACAGGGAGATCAATAATCATATGCTGCGCCGCTCTTATAAAATATCACATTAGTAATCATTTGCCGCAACCAGGTATATGTGTACCAATACAAAACATAACCTATAATTTTACAAACCAAAACCATGATTTGTGATTCTTATTCGAATACTTTCGTCCCTTTCAAAACGGCTTTTTTCAAGACTACCAGTTTCTTTCGAATATTTACAAGGTGGGTAAATTACTTGTAAATTACAAACAAACGTTTTTTTAGTTGTAGCGTGTA
This sequence comes from Photinus pyralis, assembly GCF_008802855.1. Lineage (NCBI taxonomy): Eukaryota > Metazoa > Arthropoda > Insecta > Coleoptera > Lampyridae > Photinus > Photinus pyralis. Next base: position 30,054 of record NW_022171661.1, read on the forward strand.
ATAGGCAATAGGTTTACTCCGACAAGCCTTTTACTTTAGAAGAGAATAAGATGCGTTTGCTGTCCTGTTTCCGTAATGGGACTAAAGACGAAAGTGGAGTTTGGGAGTACTCGATACGTTTGTGTATACAGGAGTTTCGATAAACGATTGTCAACCATGACGAGGATTACAACAATATACGCCGAAATGCTCATCGTCTACTTGAGCGGTTTAACATACAGGAAGTCTTGCTTCTGGGAAGTCACCTGGCCGCTTAGTGATTGCTAATAAGGAGGTTGTAAAAGATGTTCTTGCTCGTCTTGAGCAAAGTCGGAAAAAGCAGCTGCGACAATTTGTCCCACTAACGGGCATCTCATACGGAACGTGTGACGCTATTGCCTGGAGAAAATTGTACTTCTATCCTTTAAAGTAACCGTGTTACAAGAACTCATCGTCCAGACTTGCAAAGCCGTCTAAATTATTGCATGCAAATTTACGAGATGGCAACGTATTCGAAATCGTTTACACACCATTGCCGAATTCCGAGCAGGTATAGAAGCTGCCGTTTGAAACATTACGCAACAGCACTTACATGCCGGCTTCGAAAACATGAAGAAAAGAGTGAATCCCTGTCTTAATAATGGTGGCGAGCACTTCGAACAGTTGTTATAGTGTGCATGTAATTTACCCAATTACTTCGATATTAACGAGTTGTAAAAGAAATAAAATCGTTTCAATTTTTGTAGTAATTCGTTATTCGTGTAGTTCCACATAATTTGGAAACTTACAAGGTGGTTAAATCGTTGATTTAGGTTAAATATGGTTAAACGTCAAAAGTTTACTTTAAGGTTATGTTTTAGTATTGGTGCACCAGGCCTGTTGCGGCAAATGATTACTAACGTCATAATTTATTGAAGCGGCGCAGCAACTCAATATTGATCGCACTGTATTCCCACCTTTATATTACATACTTTTGCAAAAATAGCCAAACATGTTCAGCTTAACATGGATATTTTGCTGAAAGAGCGTGGAACTATTTAAAACCAATATCCACCGTTCGTTGAGGCGTTTCAAGTTTATACTGAACTTTATCAATTACCACATACGATGCTTTTATGTCTTCCAAAGACCCTACGATTACAACTGATGGCTGCAGAGTTTCGTTGATAGATAATAATTTCTCCCTACGTCCTTCCAATTGCTCCGAAAATTTGCTTATATCCTGAATGAACAAATATCATTTCTAGGTGCAACATTAAAAATTAAAAAAACTTACATCAATTAAACAGCAGCAGGCATGTTGAATTTCAATTTTAGAGGGCTTATACCTCGCGCCAACCTTTTCACTTTTAATTGGGCACGGGGGTATTAACAGCGGCAACAAAAGTAAGGCAAATATTTCTTTCAGATCTAAAAAGAAATGCTATATATACCTAATAACAATGCCTATGGAGTGCCTAAATGAAATGCAATAAGAAAAAAAATCTTCATTGAAAACCCAGCTAGCGCAAAGCACCTGAATTTTAAATATTTTTAAACAAATTTCCCATTTTGACGGAATTTTACTACTATAGTGAAAAATTTGTTAGGAAAAATCACATTTAAATATCAAATACGTAATTTTCGTTTATAACTTTGTTAATTTTGCTTCTACGACTAAAAGTTACTGGACCAAAGTTGTAGAGAATCTCTGAATAAATTTTTTGTGAGATCAATAGTTTGTCAGATAAACCATAAAACCCATTTGCACCACTTTTTCCAAGATGGCGGCCGCGGGACAAGAGCTGCAACCCCACAAACTCGGATTTAACTTTAGACCAACCCCCCCTTGATATCTAAAAAAGAAAATTGCGTCCTCTGATAAACGCAACCCCAAATGTAACTTTTCAATGGACTAAAACTTTAACACGGAGAATGCTTCGTGATTAACGTCAAACACTTATGACTACACATATTATGTACCGTTCGTGGCATTTTTTTTTTATTAAATACTTGTCATACAAAAACTAAAACAAAAACAAGGAACTACAATAATTAATTAAACGGTCGACCGTGTTTCAACAGCAGACCTATCATCCATCGAACAACGAATGTTATAGGTATGGATGTCCAAAATTGGACGGCAAATGAATATGTGATGGATAGTCGTATAAAAACATCCAAAAACGGATATACATATGGTGTCCATTAGACATCCATGGACGTGTAGTGCACTTTTTGGACATGAACCGCATATCCAATGGATATCATGCGTTGTCTGGGTATGCTTCCTTTTGTGTTTCCCCATAATCAAGGTAAGTACTAACAGAGACAGAATCAACGTTAGAATTACCGTAACTCGCACTTACCAAAATACCACTAATAAAACAGCAACTAGACCTAAAAACGCAGTAAAGTGAACAACGAGGCGCGCAAGCACCGATGTAAACGACAAGATGCACCAGAAACAAATGAGTTGACTGTTGAGGCAAAGCACGCGCGGGTCACGCAGGTACAGTTTTCACTTTACCTCTCTAAACATGGTGCACGGCACCAGGGGCGGACTACGTTTTAATCATGATAATATGTTCGGACTGAACGGGAGGATAATAGGTTTGAATGAGTAGGCTACGCGCCACTCGTGAATTAACATCTTTCGCTCAATGGTTAAAATATCGCTTTATCGTCTTATATAATAAATAACTACACAATCGTAAAGTGTAGAATGTTTAGGTGTATAGTTTAAAATACTTATTATCAATAAAAATTAGTTTAAGAGTCCAGTACGGAATAAGGTAAAATTAGCATTGTAATACAAAAATTTGTTACAATATATTTACATTAAATTCAAATGTATTTCTCTGTCATAAACAATTGTCATGATATATATTTCCATTTTATTTCTTTCTCTAACGGGAAATCTTCGTAAGCTTTCTCCCAACCTTATCAAAAACCCCTCCGTTCCATCTATTGTAGGAGGTTTTTCCAGAGCATTCAATAACGCATTTTGAATTTCTTTTCTCTCATCTTGCTTTCTTACTGAAAGAAAATGTGTTAGTTCATAACATTACATTACATGAAATTGGAAGAATGAAAAGGCTTATTTACTTTTTGTTGGGTTTATTATCTTGTCTATTTGTTCTTCCGGACAATCCTAACCATTTCTTTCTTGCTCACTGGACATTGAAGGAGTAGGAGAAATCATCTGCTGAACAACAGAACTGACGGTACTAAAAAATTATTCATTAGCTACAGATTAAGATATCTACGAACAATTTTACATACGGTTTTGTATCCAATGTATCGTCTAAGAATTTTGTAAAATCGGAAGACTGGTTCGGGTGCCGGTTGTGATGCTGAGCCACTGGGTTTATATATGTTTATTTTCTTCTTTGCCGCAACCGGAATTGTTATATTATAAAGGGCTGGTCTGTCTTGCACAAATTTTATCAGTAACTCTTCCCAGGACTCATCACCTCTTGCATCATTGGCATTTTTATTTACTAAAATTGTGCATGTCGTTAAATTTAGTAGGTATAGATTTTCAAATTATTGTAATATCTAGGTATACTTACTTATACCGTTTTACACACCTACCTATGGTTAGAATTACTGCATCATCTGCCACGAAATTGTGTACCATTTCATCGAAGTTTTTCATATATGGTAATGCCAATTTCATAAACCAGTCTTCGAAAAGGCTTTGGTCAAACTAACCAGATTTGCTCCTGTTATATCTCGCATTAGCAGGACCTCGCTCGGTCCATGTACTCCAGATATGCTCCGCTTTGTATACTATGTAAGGTGGCAGCATCTTGCCACTGCCTGTTACACAGAACATGACAGATGTATTGGATTTAGACGATTCCAACACTCTTTCTGCGTGCTTTGATTTCTTTCTGCCTACCGCTTTATTCTTACCAGGATTGTACATAAATCCACTCGCGTTAATTTAAAATGTTTTCAACGGAAATCCCTGCTAACGAAACCTCCAGATTATCAAAGTAGTTGTTGAGCACTGTTGCCGAAACATCAGCTCTACTTCTTTTTATATTTTCAGAGAGACGTAAACTTAACTCAGTATTTTTTGCAATAAATCCATAATACCAGCTAATTCCAGGTCTGTTGTTATTCCATTTTGAAATTCTCTTCCCTTGTCTGTTCATGTAGCCTTGAACTAATTCCATAACATCACATGATTCGAACGGAAATCCCCAGTCACTAGCTAAAGCTAATGCAATTGCGTGACATATTAATTTTTCTTCATTTTCAGTTAATTGTTTGACCCCCTACCGTTTTCGTATTTTTTTATTATGTTTCCTTTCTAAGGTCGACTTTCACTAGCTTTCCTAAATGACAATTTATTATTTCTTATTTCTCTTAGTGCTCTATCCAGTACTTCGTCCGAGAAGTCGCGATATTTGCGACTTCCCTGTACTCTTTTGTATTTATTAGGCATGTCCCAAGTCACCCTGAAAATAACACAAAAAAATAAAGCCGGCCCTGTATAAAAATTTTTAGGTTAGAATTAAAGATTGAACATCGCGGTCTTTTAACAACTTAACAAGAGCTTAGGAAAAAAATAATACGCGTCTCATATCTACCATGTACTCTGCACCACACAAAGTTTACGTTATGTATCATAACTATAATAAAACCTAAATTTTTTTCCCATTTCCTAACGTAGTTTTAATCATCCCTAGTTCCTATCGTAGTTTAATCCTTCCTAGTTTGTAACGTAGTTTTTAACCTCTCTTAGTTCCATATAAGTTGCTAACATTGTGTACATACGTTTTTATTCGAAACTTGAGTCAGAGGAAAGTCCCAACGTAAGTAAGCTTACCACCCAAGAAACACCCAAAAACATTTAATATCCACAGATGCTTGACGCTGAGGATGAGCCATCAACGTCGTGAAATTGTTTCGACAGATTTACGACAAGAGCCACCACGACTTTAAGAATAAGTAGGCAAAAAAGAATGCCTGGGAGACCATTGGGCAGATGGTGGAGCGAAATGGTAATTCATAGCGTTGTAAATATGTGCCTACATTATAATTGTACAGCGGAGGAATGCCAGCAACGTTTCGTGATGCTGAGTAATAGATTCGTAACTGAAAAGAGGCGGGTGGCAGCATTAAACGCCTCCAGTGCTGGAGGAGGTGTGGAATTATATGACTTATACAAAAAAATTCTGTTCCTATTGGGATTCATCAAGAGCAGACAGTAAGAACGTAGATCTGTTGTATTTAATGTTGTAATATCTTTTATTAGTACGACCTCAAATGTCCAACGGTCCTCGTGTGCTGCAAGTGCAGAAGGGCACCCACCACTCGAGATAGAGGGACACCCCTCTCATGACGGTGGCGAAGAGGAGGATGCCGATGTAGGGCATAGCAACGTGTGGGGTGTGATGCCCCATATCACAGAAGCACAACAGTCGCAAGGTAATTCGGGTGAAGTTAATATTAATATCATTACTTTAGAAGAGCTGGCTGAAAGTAGGGAAGCGCCTTCCACCAGCAGGGAAACGCCTTCCACCAGCATACCCCAGCAGACAGCCTTTCTACGGGCTGCAGAGACAAGGGGGAAGAAAAGAAAAGCGGCCACTTCATTAGAAGATGTCCTCCAAACGTCGTTGGGAACGTTGGAGGATTACCTGAAAAAGAAAGGCGAGGAAAAAGGAAATCTAGAAGAAGTCGACAGTGACATAAGTTTCGGTCGCATGATTGGCCTGCATTTAAAAGACATGCCGCCAGAACAAAAAAAGAAAAAAACAAAATATTTTTAAAACTATGTTGGATATTTCATTTCTTTAATAAAAAAATTCATACAATATAAAACAATTTGTTTAAGTAGGCAACGATCCACGTGCAATTGCATCGTACTGCCACGGTACACCTCTTTCCGGGCTGGTGAAATATGCCGCCAGCATATCACGATTTTCTCTTACAATTTTGGTTGAATGATTGGAACCTAACGTCGCACAGATCGGAGCTGTTCTCCTCCTGACCTCCACGTTCCTTCGTTTACTACTCCGTCTGCGCGAATGGAGTATCGTCGTTGCTCTAGTGGTAAATCTTCCTCTCCCTTTTGTAAAAAGTTGTGCAGCGCCACACATGCCTTTGTGATCGCTATACAGGTTTCAACATTTGCAATGATTGGTTTCCGAAACACCCTCCAACGTGAAGCCAAAATCCCAAAGGTGTTTTCGATCGTTCGCCTTGCTCGAGACAGCCGGTAATTGAATATTTCCTTGGCTTCACCTAGTCTTTATCCTGGATATGGCCTCATAATTTCTTCGTGTAGCGGAATGATCCGCCACAAAAAATAGGGTAGTCTTCCGTCGGTATTGGACAAAGCCATCTCGTGGGGAAGATCCAAAATTTCCCTTTGCCGGTGCAAAATGGCACTTCCAAATGGCGAGTCAGAAAACACGATACTATCATATTGTGACCCATATGCACTGATGTCGACAAGATTGAACTTATAAAATGCATCGCACACTGCCATCAACACGATACTGAAAGTATTCATATTCAAACACCAATGTATCACTTTCTTTGTTACGTATCTGCTACTCTTCTTATAATTAAAATAGTCGCTACCACTGTGCTTTGGTGCTTGTATGTGAACGTGCTTACCATACAAAGCACCGAGGCAATTTGGCATGTTCCACCTGTTGTAGAACCCCTTTGAAATTTTAATAAACTCGTAATGAGTAGGTGGAGACAAATACAGTGACGAAAGACTATCCCAAATGACAGAGCACGTTTCTTTGATGATGCAGTGTGCAGTTGCCTTGCCAATATAAAAATCTGTCGCCACTTTCTGCATCGAGCAGCCTTCTACCAAGTTACTACAAAATATCATTGAAAGGTTCTGCATTTATATTTATCATTATTACTCACTGCAAACTTATTGTTAATCGTTCTGCAGGTGAAATAGGGCATTTTTGTTGTATTTTTAAACGTTCTTGAACTGCAAATATACAAATTAAACACGTACAATACATTTTATATATTTTTATTTTAACTCAAAAGTACTCCATCTTATTCTTCTTTTTCATTGTTACTAACTTAATAATATTTCTTACAAGATTTTAGGGATGCATTCAACAATTTAATCACGTCTTTTTGAAGTGCCGGTCCTAAAATCCCCAATAAATTATCAAACACCGCAGGAGACATCCTCGTGAATTTCACGTATTGTTCGTCATCCTGAAGGGTCTTCATCAACTGCACTCTCCGATGAAAATGGCCATAGCGATGCCGTTGCCGGTTGATGGGCCTCACCTTGTAGCGTCGGTGTCGCATGTGCTTCAAATGCACAAGTGCAGCGCAACATACTAATAGGTAGAAGGAGAAAACCACATCTTCTTCATCCATATTACTAAAACAATGAACGCTTAACCAAGTACACCACCGGCAGCACAAAAACATACCAAGTATAATGAAACGAAGAGTAATTACCTAGAACTATTACATACAGTACACCTAAATTTAAACAAGTTTACAAAATCACAAAACACCGGCCACACAAAAACGTACAAAGGTATTTCGCTTTTTCACTATCATTTACACTAAGAAGTTAAAAGTTAACCAACTTTAGCTTAGTGAATTAATGTCATAGGCGGCAGTCACATATAACCACTGCCACTTGTAGCCACCCCACACCACTTAAAGCGAAATGAAGCAGTCACACATAACCACTAATGTGAACAACAGACTTGTGCTTCAATACCTACAATTTTGTTTTATGTCAAATTCTTAACCTATATTTGTGTTTCTCTCAGATAAATTTGTAGAAATTTTACAAGCATGTCTTCGTCGGAAAGTGAATCTGACATTTTTTCGAGGGGATAGTTTGTAGTTATACCACCATTTGTAGGTATGTAAGTATGGATAATAAGATAGTCAATAAGTGATGATATAAAAATCAAAATTTTTCTAGGCCTACTTATATAAAATTTTGGAGGGAGTTGTAATGCCCCCCCTCTCATGGGTGCACCCCTGATTTTTTAAACATCTGATGTAATTATTTTCATTGTTTTGTTGGCTCGAATAGATTTTGTTTTGTTTTTTTTTTAATTCATCACAGCCTACTTGATTAAAATACAAAAACCGTTGATATAACTGGTATCTTATTTTCAATCTTATGTTATGATGGCTCGTTGAAGAGAATTAAAAAATCTACCAAGTAATCTAAACATCTCATATAGCGCCTATTTAACTTTAGGAAGTTGGTAAATGTTCCTCAAAAGTGGCCATCTTGAATTTTTTTTTGACATCAATTCTAAATTAAGCATATCAAAGACAGTCACTTTTATATAAAACTTTTTTTCATATCTCTTATACTTTCGATGATATAAGACATTCAAGGAAATGA